>NC_056466.1:18636765-18674204 GCF_008729295.1 Plectropomus leopardus
CCGAGGGAGGGACTGTGAGTCTGGGTGAAGGGGAGGAGGAGGAGGCAGATGCAGGGGGAGGACTTTGGAGGGGGGGTATGAGTGTCCATTGATGGTGGCAATGGGACAAGGGTTGGGCCTGCGGAGCAGGAGGGTGTGGCACTGCTGGGAGGGGGAGTGGCCTGGACATGTGCCAGGAGGAAGGAGGTGCAAAACAACAACAACACAACTGATCAGTCAACTTCAAACAAAACAAATCTAATCAGAAATAATAACTGATTAAAATCAAAATATGAGAAAATAATATACATCCATATATCCACAGGGAATATATATTTATAAAATAAAATATAATATCACTACAGCAACAAAGCAAACAAACAATACGAACAAAAGCATCACAAACTAGCAAAGCGGGTTGGTTGGACGGGTTTTTTTTATCAGGGAGGGTGACAGACGGAGCAGAGATAAAGAGGGAGGGAGGAGGGCCGACAGCCAACAGGGGACAGTATTGATCAATGGAGATGATTGACAGGTTGGGAAAAACAGCCCAAAGAGGCCGATGATGCTGCAGCTAGCTACGACTAATGATCAGCTATAGCTGCAGAACAGCTGCTGAACTCACACACACATGCATATGCGCGCACACACATCCTCCCACACACACACACACACACACACACACACACACACAGCTGTGATGTGGGTGGTCACCTGCCCTCTTGATGACTTCCACCATGTTTGAGGGGAAGTAGCCCACACGGTCATTTCCTGTGCGGTTGTCATGAATACAGCCTTTCCATCGGCCATCAGAGTGCTGCTCCAAAACCTGGCAACATGCACAGTTAACAAAGATCAGATTGCAACACGTTCCAAGCAATAACTGGACCGGGATGCATCAAAGTTCAATTGTGATTTACAAAATTGGGTAAAACAATTCAAATTTTAGCTGGTGAGCACCTGAGTAATGTTGCTAAAAAGCAAGAGTAGCAACATCCAGTCAGCTATCAGCTCACTGTAGCATCACAAGCCCTGACAAAGCTGCCAAAAGTGAACTTTTAAATGGAGCTACCCTTTGTAAACGTAGACTTAGTTTTATTTACATCTGCATACATGGAAGTATATGTGTTTTTGGGTTACTATGGAGTTAATGGGTAAATATGCCTTCAAACTCTAGCCTCAACGTAACTAAAATGCAGGAGGGGTAGGGGACTAACCACTGTAGAAGAAATGTGTGTTTTACACAAAACATGTGTATTCTTGGAAAAAAAATCACCTGTATTAACATTATATACCGAATAGAATATATGTGATTTTGTGTACAGCACAAAAAAATAAATAATAATATTTAGTGAGTAGTTTCTATTTGGGAAATATCCAATTAAACTAATTTAACTGATGCTGAATGTCATTAGTGAAATTCATTAATTTAGGTTATTTTTATGAAAGGTAATTTATAATTTTCCCAGCTTACATCATTATTAAACAGCTCTTCAGGTGTCATGTTAAATGAATCGACCATATGTCATATTATCACATTCACTAGTCAGTCTAACAACCCAATCACCATAAAAAAAAGCTTTGGCACTGTATGTTTTAGCAAACAATGAACATGTTATTTTGCACATCATTATGTAGCGAATACATGAAAACTTTCTGTTTCACAACACTGTGGTTAAGGTGTGTTTTGGCTATGCCAGAAAAGCCACGTTATAATTAGGAAAAGTTTTAGCCTTTAGCAATTTTGGCTGCATAATCCCTGCTGGGAATCCAGCAATGTCTTGATAAAAAAACAGCAACTTTTCATACGACTCTCGCCACCAGATAAACATCAACAGGATGCTACAAAACATCCACATTTGATGCCTGAAGAGCTGTTAAAAAAACACAGCAATGACTCGCTAAATCACAACTTTTTTTGCTGTTTGTTAGTCTTGAATAGTGGTCTGCAGCTTGGCAGGTGTCTTGCCAAGGTGATTCAGCATCAACATTCCCCTCCACCTCCTAAACTCATCCTGTCACTTTAGAAACAGGTGATATGATTTGTATAAAAAAACCCCCACAAATGTTACGTATTCCTGGTTTGCAAAAACACATAATGTCAATCCTTTCTTCTGGAGACTGGACTGAATCTAAATAGGCCACCTATTAGCAAGATAATGTTGGCTTTGTTAGTTTCTGCAGTTAGCGGCGCAGCAGTTACACCTTAGAGTTAGTGGTTTTAAGTAATAAGTCATAACTAATCTTTAAGTAAATCAAACTAGTTGCATGCTGCAATCCATTAATTTAATGATGTACTGATCTCCATTTAGTCAATAAATAACTGGGCAAAGTTTGAACTCATGAAAAGTTGGTGCAGCACTTTAAAGCAGACTGAGATATTAGTTGTATTTTGGGACAATTATCAGCTCTATGTACCGTGATAATGTCTCCAGCTTTGATGTTGAGGCTGGTGAGGTCGTAGTTGTTGCAGTAATCCTTCAGTGCACGCACCTGCATCGCAGCTGAAGCATCTACAGGACAAGAGTATAGAGATTAACTATGAGTGAGCCGTGAAGTTGAGTGGAGTCAAGCAGAGGACAAGAGCACCAGCAGAGTTTCAGGTAGTCGGAAAAAGTGGAGCAGAGAGTCAGGAGGGAGCAGAAGATAATAGAGAGGAAGGCAGCAGGTGGGGTGCATGCACAGCTTGCCTTTCTGCTTTTGTTGTTTATATACACATATCATACACTCAAAAGTTGTCTAATACAGTAATGATTAAATCAGGATCTTTTCTCATTCATCACAGTAAATTAACCACTTTTAAAAAGCTTATTTAAAAGTATCTGCAGGTTCCCACAAATTTTTACCAATGAAAGCTTCTCTATATTTTTTCTACAATATCTTACACCATCTACACAACTTTATTTAAGTAGTTTAAAAAGGGTAGGCAGCCATACAGTATTACACACACACTTCCAAGGCATTTGTGCATAAGCAAACTGCTAGGGCTTGCTAACACTAATGATTCCCACCGCCAACTAGCTCCATGTACCTAGGGACCAGACCCAGGGGTACTTCCAAAAATGCCAAGGCCACACCTCTATTTCGGGGGATAAAAATCCAACAAACCTGTAAATGTCAATGCAATCTGACGTGTGTTTGGATTATTATTTTGACATGTTTGTATGCATTTATTTCATGTTACTTTAAACAAAGGTTTGTTAATAGACATGTTTAATACTTTTTTTGCGACCTTAACCTGAGCGTCGATGATATCTTAATAAATCATGGTTGATTGCTGCCATATCACGTAAGTCTTTCCCAGTCCTAGTGGATACATGATACGGTGGCTGAATTTTGCTCATCCAAACGTATATGCATAGATGTGTACCTCAAGGTATTTACTTTTATTGCTCCTGATGTGACAGCAATGCCAGTCTTGTCCATGTTTATTATGTGATACGAATGACGTTTCAACAGTCACGCAGCCCAACATTATCCATGTTTTGGGATTCTTATGATCATATTTTGAACAGTAACCAAAACAACGTACAGTCCAAATGTTCCCAAAACATTCTAATAACAGATTTATTTATTTCATAACTTTTCCACTGATTTCATGTCGGTGGGAACTCTATTTTGTTAATATTGGTGATTTTGGCCTGAGTATAACTTGGTATTGGATTGTGGGACTAAATGAAGAGAAAGTACTGGTGGTGCTCACCTCTTAGGAGTTGTTTGATCTCTCGGCTGGCCTGTGTGGTGGTGAATTGATTTACAATGTCCAGGGCAGTTTGACTCAGAGTGTTTCTCACTCCTGCACTGATACCACTCTGGATCAAAGTAGAGAAGAAATAGGATCAAAGCTGCACAGTGAAATTTATAACAGGGATATACAGTGCATTTGGTGTCAGTCTGGCTGTGTGTGCATGTCTGCTGCTGACAACTTCAAAATGGTGACAAAAGGGTTAAAAAACAAAACAGAGCAGGACTGAATATTGCATGATGGGTAGGATGCTAGCCACTCTGCTTCACTTTTATGTAACAAGCTAACATATCCCACAGGCTTCATCACACAGCTCAGCTGGGATGAATGCCAAGTGCTGAGGTGTAAAACTTGCTTGGCTGCGGAGAGGGAGACAGCTTTAACAACAGTTGCTTTTGTAAACACATTAAGCAGACAGATAGAGAGACAGACAGATGGACTTACATCCAGCAGCAGACGCACTACCTCTGTCTTCCCACATAGGGCTGCCTGATGGAGTGCTGTACCAGATTCAGATTGTCTGTTGATATCTATACCAGCCTGAATCAGCAACCTGCAGCATAAAATAATTACAGGATTAACCTTTATCTGTGGAGCACCTTTTATAACACCATTTCATCAAACCGCCTAAATAGAACAGATAAAAACTGAAAAAAAACTATAAAGAAAAGTTGTAGAATTACAAACCAACTACATAAATGCAAGTTGCAAGCTGTACAGAAATTTTAAAAAGACTTTAGCTATAAGTGCTTTAGATCATAACAGATTTTTAGATCATAATCATGAACTTGGAGTAAAGGTTAGATTAGTGAACATAAAGGCTGACATGTAGATAGAGCTGGTATACCGACAGACACACACTGCGACTGAAACAAATTTTCCAGACCGTATGACATCGATGTGTCCGTTCTTGGCAGCGAGATGCAGTGGTGACACTCCATTGGGGTCGGAGGGTTTCGGTTCCAGCATGGCTGCGCACATGTTACTGCTGAGCAGGAGCTGCACAACCTTAACACAGACACATATAACTTATTTATTACTTAATTTATACTTAATATGAAGTCATTTCGATGATGGTAACTTTGTGCCATATTTGCTGAAACTGTCACTATATTCTGAAAGAATTATGAGACAGATTGTCTATGAAAAAAATCCTCTCCTCTTCCTACTGCCTCTAATGGCATTCATTAGAACTGATCGCAGCACACAGAGTCTCTAATGCAACTGTCAATTGGTGCTCATAAGCTGTGGTCAGACTAGGCAGAGTTGATCAAATATGCTGTTAATGCGTTGATTATTTCTTGCCTCAAATGTTTACAGAAACATATTTTAATGTACTGTAGCTGTAAAATGAGAATGTTTGTGGCACAGCCACCGTGTTAGAAACAGTCAACCGAAGTACCAAACTCCACCCTCCACCAGGGACTCCTAGGCTCTGACTAGTTGTTTTTGTTCCTGTGCAAGACCATTAGAGACAGTACAGCGTAATATAGTAGGCAGAGGATTTTTAAGTTATTTTTCATAAAAATGACCAATTACAGCATTAACAGTTCACAAAGTTTGCAGTGTCACTATGTAAACAGGCTTGTATCTGCTCCCACATAGAATCTTCTGCAAAACAATATTTAAAATATTGTTTCTCTGTTCAAAAAATTCAAAAAAAAAACAACTGTGGGCTCTCTCTTCTGGCTACCAATGTATTGGAATATTTTAGGGTCTAAATCTTTAATTAGTCTTGATTTTTAGGGCATACAGCGAGTCTGGGTTTTTTGATACAATTGTTGATAGATTTTGTAGCATACATTTGTTCATAATTTGGGATTTTTTTTGCCCTGGCATTTTAATTATAATATTTTGTTTTACCTGTCTTGTGTTAGATCTCTGTAAGTCATTGCTTAAGTGCCGTATCTGTGTTTCTGTATTTGTTTGTTTGGATGTTGTTTCAGTTTGCAGTACTTGTTGCAGTAAATGCTGCACACAAATTGATGAAGATGCTTGTGTTTTGTCTCTTTCAATGTGTTTGCCAACTTCACAGTGTGTTTATAATGCTCAAGGTGACACAATGAAGTGAGGTCTTTCATGGTTTAATAAAGATTAAATGAAATAAAATAAAAATATATCTCTATAGCTTTGGTTTTAAGTCATCAGTACTCACTCCGACACGTCCGAATTCACAGGCAAGGTCCAATGGTGTTTTCCCAGCTGAGTCTGAGATACACGGGTTGGACTGGTGTTGTAGCAACATCTCTGACTGTAACACACACACACACACACACACACACACACACGCACACACACACACACACACACACACACACAAATCTTACTGGCGCTTCTGATTTTCCTAGCTTGTAGCAACCACAAATCATGCATGCATGATCAGGCACACATAACAGATAAACACACCTCACATAAACACACATGCGGGCGCTAAAGCCACACATCAAAACACACACAAACACCTCCAGTGCATACAAACACACAGTTACCCCATCATAGTGTCCATGCTGAGCTGATAGGTGGAGAGGGATCTGTCCTTCATCTGACTGCCCGTTGACTGACGAGCCTGCCTTCAGCAGCATTTTCATTGGTTCAGTCTTCCCCTGCCATGCAGCGTAATGCAGAGGACGCATCCCTACACAAAATGCACACACACACACACACGGACAAACACACACACAAAGATGACAGCACAATATAACACAGACATATAAGACCCCACAAGGACATGCACACAGATACAAGAAAATGAGAATATAAATACACGTGAATGCATGCACACACACACGAACTATGGTTATTATTTTTATAAACAAAGCAGATTGTCAGTGTCCATTCAGCAGTTAAAAATACCTTTTAGAGTAAAATCCCTAAACTCAATTATTAAAGTCACTAATTCACTAGTTTGGGTTTATTATACTATTCAATTAGACCCTAAGTGTTGCCACTGAAAATGAAGATGAAAGCAATTTGCTGACTGACACAAAATCAAATGTTTTCTCTTTTAGGTTTCCATGATAGAAAACTAAATATCTTTGGTTTTTGATCAAAAGACAGCCCTGCCTCTAGAAATTACATTTATATACAGCTAATATGACACAGCAAACATGTTTAAGAAAACATAATCAGTATTTCCAACAGAATTAGAATCCATGTGTGGCAGTAGCTGGGTGTGTTTGTGTCCCTGTGTACCCCTCACTAAATTCAGTTTTTGACTACAGCATTATATTTTTTTACTAACTTTTTCATTAACATTTAAGCAAATTCACGATCTATTCGTACCTTAAACAAAGTGTTTTTGTTGCCTAAAGCTAAGAGAAAAGTCCGGACATGAATTCTGAGTTTTGGTGTCAAAGTCCACTATCTTGTTCACAACAACAGTGTAGAGACAGCAGTTTAATAAGACACAAATGCAATTTCTAGGAGACTGAACTGCAAAATAAGACATTTTTGGATGACACGGTGGGCCCTGAGAATATGTGATGGATATTTTGGCTATTTTCTGACAATCTGTAGACCAAATGATTGATGGATTAATCATGAAAACAATCAGTAGATGATGACAACAAGGTTAGTTGGTTAGTTTCAGCCCTAATACGAATGCACACATTTCTTAAGTATTTGTTTCACCGACACAGCCTCTCAGCGCCTCTTCTGGAAATGCAGTCTTATTGTTGCTGACATGCTTGTGACCCTTCGTGACCGATGGAGTACTCTTTGTGCAGGCAGCATACTCATGGGACAATGCAGACAAACTGCTTTTAGACAAAAGGGCAAGACAAGAAATACCCCTATAAGTAGCTGAACATGGTCTCTGAGAACCTTGCAGGAAACTGGACATTACAGCCCGTGCAGGAAATGCGAGGTGATGCAAAGTTCAGCTGAGCAAAGCACAAAAATCCACCACGGAGTCATTACTAGTGCCTCCAACCAGAAGACATTAAACACCAATTTGTAGTAGCGGCTGCGAGGAGCAGTGAGCATGCTTTTCGTGGCAGCAACCCAAGACCCCCAGTCTTAATACCAGCGATGAGCCACATCGTCAAGCTGAATAAAGAGGCCCCTCCAGGCCTGGCTAGCATGAGGGAGTCCTGACTCAGAAGAGAGGTGCTGGCAGGATAAAGAGATGCAGCAGCTGTAGGAGTTACAGAGGCTAAAGTCTGAACATATGAAGAGATGTTATCGAAACAACTCTCAGGCAGCCTCAAAAAGCGTCTCGAAAGTGTTCAGGTGATTTGCTAAGAGAAGAGAGGACTTCAGTCAGACTGTGTAGGAAAGAGAGATGCTGGACTTGTCTGAAGATAAAGGAGCACTCAGGAATGTCTTGACGTAATGGACACTGCCTCGATTCAGGAGGTTCTTAAGAAGGATTGCTGGAAATGATATGAGTCAATTTCCTCTGCGGTGGTTAGTGGGGTAGTTTGTCCTGAAATTCTGAAAGCTCAGTTGTTGAGATAATGGGATTCTTATGTCCCATAGTGTTTTATTTGGCAGTCTGTGGGGAGCAAGTAAGACTATGCTAACAGTGGACCAACTTGTTATTTTTGCACCAACAATGATAGTTAAGGTCTCACAAAATTTGATAATCACAGCTAAATGACTTTTCTGATTTTGGAAATTCCCTCAACTGTGTTCCCAGGAGGATCCTGGCAGAGCTGTTTGCTTTATTTTCCGTGTATTATTTCTTTTTGGAAGGGATATCAAGCTCTGAAGCCCAGGCCTGCAGGATGTTCAGGTTAGTGAACTTACGGTGGCATTTTGCCCAAGAACATTTTGTAGATTGGAGTGATGAGGTCTGGATGACAGTCAGAACTTTCAAGATAGTAGACACTTCCTCTTGGCCCGTCCAAGTGCGGGATGAATCTCAGACAAGCAATAGCTGATTTCTCGGCCAATTGGAGGCAGTGAAAACAAGCTGTGACACAAAATTGCAGGCTGTTCTCATGCACTGTTCATTTGTATACGTACAAAAAGTAATGCACCAGATTTTGTATATAAACCATGTTATCTTGAGCCAGTAATTTGTATATGAGGCAGATATGCGTGACGGCTGCGATCACGTGACCAATGCGCGGACAGGAGAATGAATGAGTGAATGAATGCTTTATTTCGAACATGCGAGAGCAAAACAAAAAGCAAAAACAAACCTGTATGAAACCAAGTGATATTTTGAGTTATTTCACGATACGTCGTCACCATGTTACTTTTTCTAAATGTAACCTACGTAAGTTTAAAGGTATACTGTGCAGGATTTTTGGTAACTGTTTGTAATAGTGCTGCCTCCTGAAAGTCGGAGATTCGGATCATCAGTCGAGGACCGCTCAGTTGACTGAAAATGCTTCAAGTCAGGTAATCTAGGTTTTATTGTTTTTCTAATTAGTCAGCGTGCTGTGCAGTGGATGTTTTGGTCCCCAGACTTTGCTACAGAGGGTGTGCTCTTGACTTTCACGTAATGGTCCGAGATAACATTATCCTCCCTCTTCTGCTTAGAATTGGAGAAGTGGACAGCTCACAGCGACTGAATACATTCTCTGGCTTTTGTTTTATGTCTAATGTCTGCAAAAAATGATGTTGCACACTGCTGTTATTAGTGCCGTTTGCTTATTTACTATATTACATTCATACTGCTATCACACTTAGTACTTAATGTCCTGCAGAAGCGCCACTCCAACTGTAAAACTTTATATAAGGAGAAAAAAACGAATCGTGGAATATTCATATAGAATGGCTGAATCTGATTCGACTGACATTTCTGAGTTGGGTACAGCTCTAGCTTGTAAATACATTCACAAGGAAAGTGAAAGTAAAAGTAACCAAGACTGGCTGTCATTTAGCGTATTGACTTTGCTAAATTTGCAATTTTTGGCTCAACTCTTGGATGCCTGCTGCTTACGGTCTGGCATCTGGTCAATACCTTTTTATAAAGCCGCAAGCTGTGTGCTGTGGAAGTACACACCCATAAATGATGGCTCCGAAAATAAAAAAATACAGGCAGAGGGCAGAGTCACTGCAGACAAATACACCGCCACACACTTCTAGTGCTTCTTATGTTGTGTTTGAGAGCGATTACTTTTGTATAAGTCTATACATCGTTTTTATTATCAGAATTTCCCTGCAGTCTTTTTTTAGGTACGTAATGTGATGATGCCCAGCTATGATTATTTTCCTAAATCTAAGCTATATAACTTTTTTTTTCCTAAACGTAACCTACGAAACTTAAGTTAAGAGTGTAATGTGACAAAGCCCCTCATGTGATGCCATTTCATTAGATACAAATACAAACCATTCTATAAAGAGCTGTTAAACATTGACAGAACATATTTAAAACAAAACTTATTTATGGCAAAAATAGTTTGCAAATAAGCACATATCCCGTAGACACAGGGCAATTTGGAGGGGTGTTTTATATATTCACGCTTCTTTTTCATTTGTTTTGGTCTCCACCAACTCCTGAGGGAGATATGTGGCTCAAGAACATTTTTCCAGTCCTCACCATGAGTGCAGTAGGCACAGGAAGGAAGGATTTAAGGTTTCCCTTTCACCTTTACATAGATGGTTGAGGAAGTGGAAGCACCTGATAAGGATGCCTGCCAGTTGTGTACCTCTATTTAGAGCCATCCTGGGCTTGACTGAGCTGACTGGGAGTGTGGAGACACTAGGCCTACATCCTGGAGGGATTATACCTCCCATCTGCCCTGAGATTTCTTCTTCTTCCTCTTCTTCTGGAATCTGCCAGCATGAGAGGGGAGATATTTGCTGCTCTGCTTCCATTTGGCTCTTAGTCCTGCAGCCACGAAGCTCTCCTATTGTCTATTGTTTGCTGTGCACACAAATCTGTCACCTCTCATAAACACTGCATACTACACACAGAGTTTTTTTTTATTGCATTTCAAACAAGCTCACCTTTTATTACACAAGAGGGTATTATCAGTCACGCAGGGAAAGCCAGAAATACGTGTTTGTTTACTTGCTTGTTTTTCTGTGTGCAATTGTTTTCTGGCCAGCCTTGTGTGTTTAGTGCCTGTTTCATGGTAACATAGTGAGTTGTGAGGACACTTGTATTGTGTGTAAACCTGTGCGTGCTTTTACCTTTGTGGTCTTTAATATCCACTGCTGCCTGGGCCTCCAACAGCAGAGAGATCAGCTCCTTGTTACCACTCAGAGCAGCATGGTGCAGCGACGCCAACCTTCACACAGACACAGATTATGTTTAAAAATACACATATTCGTATAGTGTAAAACCAGAGCATAACTTTGCTGAAATAATCTTCAGCGTAGAGCAGCTCCGCCCCTCAGCTCTGTGTGAGCGACGGGAGGGGGCAAATGACCTACTTCCATTAATAAGCAATCTCTCTACCCTGGAGCCAAGCGTGCACACAGCACGGTCCGTGAGTGTGTGTGTGTCTAATGGATCCCTGGTGAATATAAGGGCCCGGCCCTGGAGTCAAATCAACGAATCATCAGTCATTACACAAGGAGTTGAGTCCAATTATCTGATTCCAATCAACATAATAAAAAAGATCTCTGTTATCTGATGGAGCCAAATGGAACACAATCGCAAACCAAGCATGTGCACATAAAAAGCTTAACCACTCGTGAGTCTAAATATAGCCAAAATCCATAGTTGTACATTCAGAGCTGATAAGGGAACATTTCTCAGCAAATTAACAGCTGGGAAATATTGGCTCTCCTTTTAAGGGACAGTTCAACCTCAAATCAAAAAGACATATTTTCCTCTTCCTCTCTTCCTGTAGTGCTATTTATCAGTCTAGATTGAGTCTGAGTTTCTTAATAATGTGCTCACAGTTCACAACTGAATAAATGCAGAATTTACAATAAAAGAAGTAAAACTACATCTTTATATGAAATTTACAAAATAAAAAGAAGAGTATAATTAAATTCACATATCAAAACTTTACATATCTAAGTACACACACACACATTTACATTTATACTTAAATCTATACTGCTACACACCATACATCATACACTTTCATACAACCATGCATACATTTAAAAAGCCATTAAAACACCAATATACAACTCCACAGCATTATATAACCAAAACCCCCACAGACTTTATATGTTTTGTTGTTGTTTCCGTGTGAGTTGTCGAGTGTTGGAGATATCAGCAGTACAGATATCTGCCTTTTCTCGATCATAATGGAACTGGATGGCACTCGGCTTGTGTTGCTCAAAGTGTAAAAATAATACATTTGAAAATCTCAAAAGCAATTGTGAGCAGTGTCATTTTGGAATTATTTTCTTTCTACCAAACTACAGCCATGAGCCGTATCACTGCACAGAAGGAGCACTGCATCTACTCATAATCGCGAGGATTGTTCTCATAGGAAGGGTAAGGTCAGCAAATTCTCCATTTCGTTTTTCCCGCATGTGTGTCCTTTATCATACTTTGTTCTCTCTCTAAATTCAGATATTTTTGCTGTTCCAAGAATGCAGCGCAGACATAACTCTTCATGAAATCTTTTTTCTCCTCAGCAGCAGTGGATAAGTGATCAGTCCATCCAATCACAGCTGATCAAATCGATGGACGAGAGGAGCAGCTGCTGAAGAGGTGGTGAACGCAAACTTTTAGATCCACCACAATCGAAAGTTAAGCTTCACTTTCCCTGCGTATGGTGTTCTGCTGCGCCGTCTGTGCCCAGATTACGCATTGTGCTCTGAGAGTGTGGTGTAAAGTAATAACCTAACAATCTATATTTATTAATAGTGCTCCTAATGACAGTTGAGCTCCAAAACTAAAAAGTCAATATGTGGAGACAGATGTTTTAACCTTGGCAGGCCATAACAATTAAATAAATCTGTGAAACTGTGCTGTAACAACAGCAAGCTCAGTGGTGCTCTGTGAGCTAGCAGTAGATGCACACTTCCTTCTGACTGATACGGGTAGTAGGTGTAGTTCAGTAGAAAGAAAATAGTTCCTAAATGATGAATGAATGAATCATGATTTCTGCAAAGAGACATTGCCGTTGAGCTTTTTAAATGTATTTTTTAAACACTTTGAGCAGCACAAGCTTAGTGCCATGTAGTTCCATTATATTGGAGAGAGGGCAGACATCTCTACGACTGATATCTCCAACACACTGCTATTCACACCAAAACAATCTATACTGATAAATAGCACTACAGGAAAGAGGAACAACATGTATTGTTGATTTTTGGGGTGAATTGTCCCTTTAAGGTAGTCTTTGGACAGGAGCTCTTCAGCTGGCTGAGGGTAATCTGTAAAATGATACGGCTGATAGTATATTGATCTCAGAGGACGATTATGTCCTTTTAGCTCGCCCCGGTCAGTTGGATGATTAAACCATGTCTGTTGGCGACAGAGTAAAGTCTCACAGTTTTGTAAGAGCCACGAGGTCCTGGAGTACATCTGTACATCACTTCATCAAGGTGAAAACTTAAACTACTGGAGGTCAGCACAAACAAGATTTTTGATTTTGTTTATATAATCCTCAAGTAGATATGGGAAACAGTTGCTTATTTAAAAATCCAACTGTTTCTGGAGCAACACTATCATTCATTTCAGTGGTATTTCTGTCCACCTGGTGAATGTAAGTCCAAAGTTAACTGCCTTTATTTCTGTTTTTGGTCACCACCAACTCCTGAGGAAAATATCTGGATGCTTAGTTGCCAAATGCTCCACAATGATCACCAGCTATTCAGTAATTGCGTCTGTCTGCTGTTTGATGTTGAGCAGTCAGTGTACAGAAGGGTTAGCTGTAAACAAAACTATGACAGCAGGGAGAGTGAGACAAAACATATTTGGGTGAAAATTCTTTGTAGGTTCATCAATACGAGCGACCTCTTTCACACTGTCACATTGTTTTCTTGTTTAGTCCAGTGTATGTATGTAAAAAATTGATTATAGGTACTTTTATTAATGCCTTGGAGGTATGACGTCCAAGTTAGGAACCACTGCCCTCAATACTATGCTGTGTTTGCAGCAGGTCCTGTTTTCCCCAAGCACCATTAACATATTTATATTCTGAAAAGCTGCAACAGGGATTCAACTCTGTAGTAGAGAGCAATGATTAATTGATTAGCCGGCCTGGTTTCACTCCTGCAACGACAAAAAACATCACGTGGGCGCTGTCCCCGTCATTATTAAAATGACACCCAGGGCATGATGTGAGATGCACTGGGCTTTTCCCACACTCCAATATAAACTCATCCATGTCATTTTAAGATGCTCAGAGCTACAAATGTGGATTTAAGGGTGTAGGCAGATAGAGAGGTGGATGGGTCTAACAAACTTCGGACTGACCACAGAAAGCAGTGTTCTAGACCAACAAACAACATAAATTGCAACTTTTTGTGTTACTCAAAGCTGTTTGACTAGCTTTTGGGGTTTTTTTTCCCATTAATCGATAGGATGGACTAAGTGTGAAAGGGGGAGAGAAAGTGGGTGATTTGCAGCAAAGGGCCAAGACCAGAGTTGAATCCGCGGCTGCTGCAGCAAGGCCTCTGTATATGAGGCACCCACTCTACCAAGTGAGCTATTGGGCGCCCTAAGCTTGGTGTTCTTTAAGCAACATGTTTGTGCCACTCAAACTCAAATGTTGTTTTAGCAACATCCCTGATTGTTTCCTAATCATAACCATGTAGTTTTGTTGCCTGAACCTTACTGCGGGGGCTGACCCCTTGATGAGTAAGGATGAAATCCCATAGAATCACTTGTCAACTCTTAAAATAATCACCATCTAATTTAATAATCGATCAATCTATTTGAATAATGAAGAAAAATTCTAATTCTCTGATTCCAGCTTCTTAAATGTTAATATTTTCTGGTTTCTTTACCCCTCTATGACAATACATGTATTAACTTTGGTTTGTGGGCAAAACCAACATTTGAAGATGTCATCTTTGGCTTTAGGATACACCTTCCTCCTCTACCTGGCTCTCTGCTCCCGGGATGGGCGGAGCCTCAGAGCCTTTATCGGCAGTCAGCTCACCTGTGTCAGATCCTCTGAGAACAAAGAGCTGGCTGGCTGCATGTGGAAGCCTCATCCCTTCTAAAGTTTGATCTGTGTAAATGAACTGTAAGTTTCCCTTTGCTTAGAGGCATTTATAGTAGCTTCAATAGTTTGATTTATTTGCTGCATTGATAAGTTTTATTAACAGAAAAAGTTTCCTCATCATGTTTAAGTTTACAAGTTTACTTTGTTGGGATTGTTCATTTATTTAAATCAGGAATTAAAATGTCTGTGTTAATATGCTTTGTTAATCCTTTTCTTCTGTTCTCCTGTAAACCAGTCAAACTACCCTGAAAGAAAACATTGGACTGGATCCCCTGACTTTTCCCATTTGTCCTGATGGACATACCATTGAGTTGTATATAATCCTGCAATATAGCTGTCAAAAAGTGTAAATCAGTCCCCATTCACTAAATATTCTTCGTAACTAATCAATTAATTGAGAAAATAATCAGCAGTGAAAATAATCATTAGCTGCAGCTCTACTGTATAGCTACATTGCAATGCAATGAATAACATACTCGTAAAACTTTTGACGGCGTGATATGACGTAAAGAAGACAGACAAGGAGAGGAGAGGTGAGAAAAACAGAAGATGAGGGGAAAAAAGATGATGCAATGTGGAACAATAGAACAATAGCACAGAAAACATGAATTTTAAGAGCTGTAGTCTCTCACCCATCTGCATCCTGGATGTTGACGTTCACCCGCTTCGCTGCTCCGAGAAGCTCTGAACCAAACAAAGAAAAGAGACACAGGGAATGAGAGAGCAAAGAAAGGGCATCACAAACTCATTACAAAACAGTCAAAATGTAATTTATTCAGAATTCAGTGATTAATGTATTCTCTCTCTTTGTATTATAATTTGCTCCCTGTAGGCAGAGTCAACAGCTACACTTTAATACCTGTGAGCGCTCTAAACCAACTTTCTGCAACGAGCAGCAGCAGATGTCAAAGAGAAGGAACGAGGTAAGAAAACAAATAGAAGTCATTCTGAGAAACTCCTCTAAGAAAGCTCATCCTGTGCTTTTTTAACCATATAAATTTAAGGTATACTCACAAAATTACTGAGTCAAGCATACATAAAAAATCTGCAATTTACTCTTCTCAGTTGATAATAACTGTAAAATAGTCTTCTTTTCCCCCAGTGGGACTAATGTAAACAAACCTGTTTCATTCAGACACATGAATAACTTTTGTGTTTCGTGTTGATACTTTTATTAAAACACCTGTCAGTAAATATGAGAGAAATACCAGGTTGAATTTCATTTACATGTGATAAAATACTTCATCATTATGCACCAGACACATGTATCTTTGATGATGAATCTCAGTTAGGTGGTGCATGATATATATCAGTCCGATAAATTATCATGAGATAATTAGAACTTTATATTCTTATCTGTTACTCCGATCATGAAATTGCAGTGGATAATATGAAGCCAGACTGCTTTAATTGACTTATTAGGGGCAGCATCTACACACCCTGATAAAGCAGGTGGTGGCACACCTATGAAGTTAGTTTTCAAGCTGCCAAAACACAGAGAGGAAGAACAACCACAAACGCAGCACGCAGAATAGAAATCCAAACATATTGTTGCTGGAGTGGACATCTTTCATAATTTCAAAGGAGGACAACACAATCACCCCAAGCGTCTGATTCCCGACCGGCCGACTCTTCACCAGATCATCAAATTTCCTGCTGCCGTTAAACAGATTTGATGCAGCACTGAGGGACCATCTCTGGAGCATTAGCACAAGCTAACTCGCTCTGAAAAGGCTCAACTCTGACGATGAACAAATTAATAACTGCTAAGCGATGCTAGCTGTGTGATGCTACAGTTACCCCTGACACTCTGTGTGTGCAGGTGGACTCTCCCCAACTGTCTCCACTGCAGAGTTCTCTCTCTCTCTCTCTCTCACACACACACAAACACACACACACACACACACACACACACACACACACACACAGCAATTACCTAAAAATTTGTAAAAAAACCTTGAAAAAAATCCGAGAGAAAGTAAAACAAAAAAATACAAGGCGAAAAATGACCTGAAAAAAATGCTTAAAATTCTAATAACTATGCAAAAATAATTGTTATGAATTTTGAAATTATGACTATAGTTCACTGGACATTAATCCTTCTCTTGTTTTTTTTTTTTTAAAAAAACAGTCTTCTACATCTACTAATCTCTTTTTTGTTTTTTGCATCTCCCTTGTTTACTATGCCGGTAATACTGTCTTCTTTGTGCTCACGGTGTCTGTAAAATTGACTAAATGATTGAATTGTGGAAATATTACTGAGATAATGTGTGTAGCATGTCCATATTGACAAAAGTTTAAACATGTATACATACCGTGTGCATGATCTAAGCAGCAAACTTAACATTACCTCCAGGGGGTAGCCAACAACATAGTTTTAGAGATCCAAAGAACTTCTATAAAATGAACTGCATAGTAACCAGACCGGGCCTCTAACTGAGACAGGCCTTTATTTGTCAAAATGTGTCGCCACACCAGGCTAGTAAAAGGGACTGTTATTTGAAGTTTTACGGTATGTCTGTAGTATTTTGGAGTGTTTATTGCACATATATGGGTCTCTGCGTGTGATTATGTGAATGTGCATGTGTGTGTATGTGATAACCTTGATCTTTGACTGGAGCATCAAAACGGTGAAAACACCAGACAGACACACAGATGCAAACACTCACAGAGACCGGCACACACACTCTCTCTGAAAAGGACACAGAAAAAGCAGCTTGTTTGTCTCTCTGCCTCTATTTTTTTTTTTTTTTGGTCAAACCCTCATAATCCACAGGCCGTAATCTGTAGCTGTCCTGTAATCTGGGGGAAAGCTTCTCCTTCTCTCTGCAGCTCTATCTGCACTTCATCCCTTCATCCTGCTCTCACACTCTAATTTTCCCTGTAATTTGCTAAAGAGCGCGTGCTGATTGGTAGTTCGGATGTTTCTGTTTACACTGTGACATCATTCTCCTGCATGTGTGTGCGCGTTTGTGCACGTGTAGGTCCCCCCCCCAACTCAACATCTATCTTGGATTAAAAATACAAATCATCCCTACCCCCACCTCCACCCCCAGCGGATGAATCAATGAGTGCAGATATCTGTGTCACTGTCAGAGAGCCACAAACTTAGGGCCACGACATCCTGCACCCATAATTATTCTGTGTTTCTCTCAATAGATTATCTTTTTTTCCTACATGGAGTCTGGATCATGGCATTACTTAATAACGCCCCCATCTGACCCAAAACCAGGATGTATGTTTAATCAAATACTCAGAGTATCACGCTGCCCTCAAACAAGTCATCCTCTCTTTTGTTTCAGGAGCCACAGTGAACACACTCCAAACTAATATTCATTTGGAAACTTATTTCAGTCATAATCATCTCCCTAATTGGATCTCTTACTTAGAATTATGATGTTATTTTCCTTCTCAGACATGAACTGTTTGTTTAAGAGCATTACCATAATGTTTCTCTGATGGTGTCCTTGGACCAGGGTTCATTGCATTTCATTTTATTTTCTTTATGGTAATTTTAGGCAAAAAACTGCAACCGAGCCGTGGTTACCATGGTAACCCTTCGA
The DNA here is from genome assembly GCF_008729295.1 of Plectropomus leopardus. NCBI lineage: Eukaryota > Metazoa > Chordata > Actinopteri > Perciformes > Serranidae > Plectropomus > Plectropomus leopardus. The sequence goes on from NC_056466.1 coordinate 18,655,095, forward strand.
CGTGCCATTCTCACAGACTGTCAATCACTTGGCACTGGGATTACTATGATATTATTTTGCAGCATCTCCCTCAAATTGTAGCTATTCATGGGTTTATTTGACATGAAATCATGAAACCCTTTTCAGTCTGAATAAGAGGGCACCAACAACAAACTGCTGGCAAAGCAACTTTCAGTGTAACACAGCAGATTCCCAAACCTCAGGAGAGGTGAAGTGAAGGGTTTCTCAAGGGTTCTCATTACCAGAAATGTTCCGAAGTCCAGTTTTCACCCCCTCTGACTTCCGCCTGTCATCATGCATTTAGAGTTTCAGTGTAACATGTAGCCTAAAACAAATGCCATCGCTGACTCTGTTCGCTCTTTGTTTCCAGACGATTGCACACATATGTTAAAGTGACCAGACTCAGGGTCACAATATGCTAATAGTGCAGGAACTGTATCACGTTTTCATCAGCAGTGAAAAATGACAAGATTATGTGATGAGAGAGCTGTAAGAGCCGTAATCTGACAAGCGATATGCAGGTATAAGTAGTAAAATTGTATTATATCATTATGTATAACATGTTGAAATGTTTAGTGGTTTGAATCATTATATGTAGAGGGAAATTAAGTATCTAATTGCTTTTGCAATTTTTAAAGTTGTCATACTTGCAATTTTTCGTTTTTTTCTAAAGTGCTGCTCATAATAACTACGTCATGGCCAAAAGCTCTAATTTAATTAGTCCAGGGTGCAAAAAGCTTTCCAATGGAGTCAAGACTATAAGATTGAAACTTAACCTGTAACTTTTCATTTTTATAGTTAACCTTTTGAAATAGAGTTACAAAGGTTGAAACAAAGGGTGAAGATTTATTACGCATCACACTCACAGACTTTAACTTTAACTGTAATGGCACTTAAATGTGACAAATACTGCTCTGCGCTTTTCTGAAAATAAATACCAGATAAATAAATAAATACCAGACAGACTACAATTTTGATAAAGACAGGGTTCACTTTATGGAGCTAGAATGAATAAAAGAAATATAGTTATACTTTAAAATCTGTTGTAGTAGCAGGACTTTGTTAGACCCTGACATTTTAAAAGATTTTATAAGTTATTAATTTGTTTCTAAAAGATTGGTTGCAATGTTTTTGCAAAAAAAAAAAAAAAACATTGCTCTTGATTTAGAGGGTTAGTCTGCAGTTTGGCAGGCATCTCATTCAGCTGAAGCTATATATTTTGTCAATTTAGAGAAACTGATATGATAGCCTACATATGAATCTGCAGATGTAGCATATTTGTGGTTTGCAGAAATGCATAATGTGAATATTTTCTTCTGAAGACTAGGCTGAATATTCCTAAACCCAGGTTAACAGCCCCAAACCAAAAGATATTGAGTTAATCAGCATAATAGACCAAAAAAAATCAGCTAATACTTACATTGAGAAGCTCAAATTGCAGCACTTTTATTTGCTTGAAAAATGATTCAAATTATTATTAAACATTTAAAATAGTTGCAATTTTGTTCAGCCCCATGGTTACAATATACTGAACTTGTGGGTGTTACCAAGGTCGCTGATGCTCAGTGCTGATGAGTCACAGACAACCTGACTGCCCCTGAGTGCATTTTAGTACAGTTAATGTTTAAAGTTGGATGACAGAATTTGGAGGAGGAGGTCAACACTTGATGTGCAAAACATGTTGTTGTTGACAGAGTTTAGATTCAGTTGTAAACTTCATGTGATAGGAATAAACCAGACATTAATACTTTATGACCCACTACTGGCTGTGCCACAAAAGGTCAGTATCATGGCACTTATGGATCGTCGATAGGGGTAGACACATTGTACAAATTACTAAGTGCCCATTTCAGTTTCTTGCTCCAACATAAAAGAGATACAATTATGATAAGGATGTTCTCATATCTCTAAGATAAAGAGCTTTACTGCAATTGAGCCAAAGATAAGAAAACCATTACCAAATGGTTTAGAAATACGCCTTACTTTCTGTATGCTGCCACTAGCTTTAATGTCATCTATTTTAAGTGTACCAGAGACTCAGCATCTCTCTGTCTGAACTGATTCATTTAATACTTAAAAAAAATTCAACTCTGATTAACAAAATCAGTGGATCCTTTGAATGCAGCAAGACCATAAACTTAAAGGTCCAGTGTGAAGGATTGAGAAGAATCTATTGGTAGAAATAGTTTATATTATATTCATAACGATGTTTTTATTAGTTTTGTCCTATTTTCTGTGCTCGGGGCCTGTACCCCTATGACACTCAGGTGAGGTCGGGGCTTTATAAAAAGTGTCAGACGGTAAGCAGCAGGCATCCGAGAGACACAGCACTGAAAAACACAAATTTACTTAGGCAAAACGCCAAACGAGTGGGATTGGCTTTTTCTTTCACTTTAGCTGGCAAGTATGTTAACAAACTAACTGAAAATCCTGAAGTATACCTTTAAAGCTATTTAAAAAATTCACGCCATCTGAATGTCCATGTCAGTGTGACAGACTGTTCTATATTGTGTGTCCTTCGTGAGTTGTCGTGGTTATCCAGTTAGGTGAACTCAGGGAGCTGGGGTACATTGGTGGCAGTGGTGTTCTTCAATAAGCCGCTATTAGGGCTTTTCTGTGTATGTGTGGAGCTATTACCCATGCTGCTGTTTTTAGCTTAGCTGGCTCAGTATAGCTAGCTTTTAACCCCGCGTGATGCTTCAGAGACTTCTTGGCAGCAGAAAAGCTGTTTCTAGTCGATTTTCCATCAAACAGTCTTCCGGCATAAATGTGCATTTAATCTCTATAATATATCATAATACGTTTGCAGACCCTGTAAGCAGTGCTACAAGATTTTGATATTGGAAGCATTTTGGTTTCCATTTATAGTTTAAATTATGCTGACTAATCATAATTGAACGGCAGGTAAACAGTCGGTGTTGAGAGCAAAAGAGGCAGAGATGTGATTTCAGAAACAGTCAGCTGTTGTCTGATGATGATTTCGTTTTGTATTAGCTTTTTTATTCATCTGCATTCATATGCAGATATCTGTTCATATAGAGTTAGCTGAAATTAATGGTGTACGAAAGAGGAAGTCTTGGCCCAAATATCCCTTGGGTACAGCAAATATATTGGCTGTTCCCCCCAGAGGCTTATCTGCGTCAGACTGATACTTGATGGGTTCAGAGATTGATGTGGGCTTGTTATGAGAGAAACTTTCTGAAGTTTCTAAGATCCTGTTTACACTTAATATATATATATATTAGATTTTATTACTTAAAAAGAAAAATCTCAACATTTTGGGAGATACAAAAACTAAAGTGTATAAAAAACGACTATTTTCAGAGTTATGATCCAGTATATTTTTTGGACGGGAACAGTTTTTTGTGGCCACTGGAGACTTTGGGAAGTTACTGCTCCTGGCAAGCAAATTATCATTTTTACACGATTTTTGTAAAGATTAAGCAAGTGAAATAAATTGTGTTTCTTATACTTTGTAACCTCTGGATCTATTTCAGTACCTTACCAACAGAATATGTAGTACTTGCTGAACGCTAACAGGTAGTGTTTTGATGTTTCTTTTCTTTTGTGAAGGTGCCACTGCTGTATTAGTATTAGTATTCTGAAAGTATTTTTGATTGAAATTCTGCCATTTTAGGGGGCATTTTCCTGGACAATATCCAACCCTATTGACAAGTTGGGATGAGAACTTGTTGAAATGACCTTACACCGCCCTGCACCACTTCGATTGTTTTCGTCATCCGTCATCAGACTATGACATTTTGAAGGCGAACAACCACTACAGCATCGCTCTCTCACCTGCTGCTCCAAACATCATCAGCATACAGTCAATAATACAAACACAGTCAGGCACATGACTAACATCTGATGTGTCAGGTGTGTTTCTGTGCATGCCTGCCTGTAGTTGTGTATGTTAGAGGTGTTTGTGTGTGTGTTCTCCAGCAGAGAAACCCAACTTCCTGTTTAATTATTCAGACATAAACCTGGATTCATGCCGTTACACACACCCACACACGCCTCCTATAACTCACCCTTTAACCTCTCCCCATCACCTCCTGCCTCTTTACATCCCTGTGTTCATATCTCGCAGTTTCTCTCCTTCTGTCCTGCACTCTTTTTCTCTCCCATTCTAGCCCTCCTCCTCACCCCTCATCACCCACCTCCCCCTTTCTCTTTGTCAGTGTGCACTGGACTGAGCACTCAGAGCTGATTTGTTCTGGCATTTGAGGAGAAGCATTTTTCTTTCCATGGCACTGCTGAAATGTTCAGAGACAAACAGACGAGAGGAGAGGAGAGGAGAAGAGAGGAGAGGAGTGGAGAGGAGAGCAGATGACACAAGAAGAGAGGAGGGCATAATGGGAGGAGAGGAGGAGAGAGGAGAGGAGGAGAGAGGAGAGGCAGAGAGGACAGAGGGAAGAAAACAAGAGAAACTGAGAGGAGAAGGGAGAGGAGGAAACATGAGAGGAGAGGATGAAAGGAGGAAAGATGAGGGGAGAGGAGGGGAGTAGGCAGGGGAGGATAGAGGAGAGGAGAGGAGAAGAAACAAGGGGTGGGAGAGCGAATGAGACGATGAGAGGGAAGGAGAAGAGTAGAGAAAAGAATAGTGTGGAGTGAGGAGAGAACAGGAGAGGAGATGAAACAACAGTTGAGGAGAGGAGAGGAGAGGAGAGGAGAGGGGCAGTAGGAAGAGGAAAGGTAGGAACAGCAAAATAAACATGGAAGGATAAAAAAAGGAGAAGAGGAGAGGAGACAAATTCAGAGTAGAGAAATGGAGAGGGGCCTGGTGATGAAATGGGAAAGGAGGAGAGCAGTTTCAAGGCTGTAATTGAAATCTAATTATCACCTCAAGTCCCAGCTGACTCCACGTCAAACACATGCATGCACACACACACACACACACACACACACACACACACGCGAGCACCACATATGTGCACATGTCTGCACGTGTACGGTCATCACATTATTACCACTAACATCTGGCATCTTCACACACCAATAATCCCCCTGTCCCGAGAGCAGTGTAGGACCTTCGTTTACTTCCACCTCACACACACACACACGCACTTTCTAATACACACATCCTCTCTGGAGTGCACACATATTTTTGTGCACTCATGCAGACACATACACACATGGTCAATGGAGGAAAATGGGTGACAAGCATCCTCCTAATTTCTATTACATTCTGATGACTGTTCTCACACATGTGCAACGTCATCACTATCACACTCTCAACGTCATAGCACAAAACACACACACTCTCTTACACACACACACACACACACACACACACACACACACACACAACACACACACACACACAAGCACAAGCACAGTGCACCATTTAGGCTAAATGGCATCAGATCAGATTTAGCCTGCACTGTCCTGACCTGGTAATGACAGGTAGTGTGTGTGTGTGTGTGTGTGTGTGTGGTGTGTGTGTGTGTGTGTGTGTGTGTGTGTGTGTGTGTGTGTGTGTGACAGGGGGATGGAGGGATACTGACTGGCTTTCCCCGGCCGAGGTCTCTGTAGAAGCCGCTGAGCTGTCAGCAAGTCCTCGGTCTTCACGGCCTGGAGCAGCTCCTGGTCCTTCCCCATGTCCCCTCCGTCCCGCCTCGGTCCGCTCGGTCCCGCTCTCTTCCTCTGAGCGCCCCTCTCTCCTCCGTTAATCCGCTGCTACATCCTGCCGCCGCTCCGGGCCTCCCGCTGGAGCTGAGGCGCGGAGGGATGGATGTTGCCGGGAGTGGGATGCTCCGATTCCGGCCAGGAGTCCAGCGCACGCCCCGCTCTGCCTCCCCGCCACGCGGTGCTACCGATCCACACCGACCGACCGACCGACCGGACCTCGCTCTCTCCGGCTGCGCAGGAACACACTCGCGACAGATTCTGTCCGCGTGACGATTTCACCGGGTCTACGTGCGTGCCGTGCGTGAAAACGGTGGAGCTCGAGCGCCCTCCTGTATACTGGGTCAAATCCGCACCCCCGAAATCTCACGAGCCCTCAATCCGCAGAATAAATCACGCACGGGTCGGTGATGTTTAACGTGTGACCGCTGTCGCCGCTGCAGCTCGCGCCAGTGCCATACAGCTCCAGCGCGCACACACGCGCACAGACACTCATTCACAGTCACATATGGCATTACATAAACACGAGCTATTTGTGCGCGCGCCACTCCAGTTGTTGTAATCCCAGTCCGCGTGTCTGCGCGCGTGCGAGCGGACAAGTCAAGAGAGGTCGTTTGACATCGTAATAATAATGTACTCAGTCGCGTGCGGGAGGTGCACTCAGCGCGCGGGACAGCATAGGCAGAGTCCGGGATCGCGCGGACCCATGAGACTCTCAGCACTGTCACTCATAGACAGATCTGAAATAATCGACACTGCCTTTCATCAAACTACATCTGGTAACATTCATTCATATTTTTCTCTGCACTGTTAATGCACTGCAGTGTAAATTTAGTCTCCACTTTATTTTGTTTTATTCGCATCATTTTATTTTTTAATCATTTGAAACCTGTGAAATTGGCTTGCTTTAATTGCTTTAATTGAACAAGAAATGACCCCCCAAAATTAGCAAGAAATAAGTAAAAAGTTACAAGGAAATTACCTGAAAAATAGCAAAAATAGAAAGGGGAAAAGGCAGAAAGAGAAAACAAAGAAATGGCCAAACATGCAAAAAATAATAATAAAATATTTCTTTCTGTATTTTTTTTAAGTATAATAATTAGAACTATGGGCTAGTTTCTGGTCATGTTTTTTCACATTTCACAAATGTATTTTATTTTTCAAGACATTTCTTGCAAAAATTGCTGCTTGCCTTTCCCCCATGTTTTTGAAAGAAATCAGATCAATTTGCTCTGGTTTCAGAGGTTTAAATGCTTGTGAAAGGCATCTGAATGCAGTACAAGAAAACTGATGTCAGTCCAGCTTTCAAAGGGTTAAATCCTTTTCTTACTTGTGTATTTTTATACTATGTGAGCATAATTTCTTAATAACCTTTAGTGTCGTATGTATAGCACTTTAAATTGCTTAGTTGTTTAAAGGTGCCATATAAATAAACCAGACTCACCTCTATATGTGTCACAGTGGTGACGGTTTTACATCAACATTGTTTAAGGTTAATGAGGCAGGGATAATTTGAGGACAGGAAAAGTGTGTGTATGTGTGTGCGTCCCTGATGCTGGGCTAATTTAGACTAAAGGGGCCACTGCCAGTCAGATTTAGGACAGGAAGTGGAACAGATAACAGAAGACCTGTACTCGATCAAAACTGTTTGTGTGTGTGTGTGTGTGTGTGTGTGTGTGTGTGTGTGTGTGTGTGTGTGGTGTCTTTTTATTGAGACACAGCCTGTCTGATAGCATTAGCAGACAGTTTTTCAGTTGAGAGTTAAACATGGACGGATTTACTCACTATGTGGACCTTCAGCCCTCCCACAACAACTGAGTTTGGTTACAGATAAACAGAAATTTAAGTGAGATTTAAAACAAAATTGTATTCTAATGCCATGCAAATTCGAAGCAGCTTTTTGGTATGTGGTTTGTGCATGCTGAAAAATGATAATGTATACTATAAGAATTCTAAGCAGCTTTTGGGTGTGTGCTGTGCTGAAAAAAACAATAACGTACAAAAATAAGTCAGTGTTGATGTAAAGCACTAACAAGAGGCTTGATGGGGCGACGTCTAGCTTAGCAGGTAGAGAGTGCACCCCTCATAAATTGAGGCCTTTGCGTCAACCTAAAGCTCGAAGCTGACTTGCAGCTCTATGTTGTGTGTCATTCCACCTCTCTCTCCCAGCTGACATCATGTGAGGGGCTCGGAAGTTGCAATTCCACTGTTTGACTACTACAAAAATTGGCTTCAAAGCCCGGCGCACTTCCTAAGGCCCATGGTTCTACATCCAAAAAAGTGGACGAGGCACTAAGCATTACATTTTATAGTCTACATGTTTATTTATGCTTAATGACTTTAGTGGTTAAAGCAGACAAAGTTTATACACTTAAGCAATTTTAAGCTACAATACTGTTAATTAGGAAGTACTCAAACTTTAATTGCATTTTTGCAGCAGTTGTGACAGACTGCTCCTACAGACAAAAAGGCCACTCCTTGCTAGCATACAGCAAGAAAAAAAATCATACTGAGCTAAAAAAAAAACTATACTAATCACAAATCTTTAAATAGGTTACACTGCCTGCAATTTTGATTTACAGGCATTTGAAATAAATAGTTATATACTTCATACCACAATAGAGATTAAAAATGCCCTCCCCCCAGCATATTCCCATATGGGGACATTGGGTGCACATTGTTTTTTCAAAAAGAATTTCCAGATCGAAGACGTTGCTTAGTTTTTTTATGCTTCTCAGGTCATACCAACCCAAAATAGCTAGGCAAAATTAAAATTGCATACGAAACAAAAGCTTGGTTTGCAGGAGGACATTATAATAAAATAGTGATATGTCAGCCTGTTTTGATGTTTTTTTGCCCCTAATAAATGCAGCTTTAACCAGCAGCAAAGTTTACATTTTAATGGATGTTACAACTGATATGTATCATAGAGGCACTGGTGGAGCAATAACACAGGATTTTCTATTAAACAAAAAGTAATAACATGTACCATGAGTACTCTGTAAAACATTGTGATAATGTGTGCAAATAGCCACTGAACAACTAGCAGATCGAGCTGTATTTTTGTTATTTAAAAGAAATAAAAATAACACAAATACAGAGTAAACATAAACAACATACAGCGACAGGCACCCTGTCCACTCATGTCTATATACAACAAGGGTACGCATGAACATAGTCTTTAACTTGAGTGCTGAGTCCAGGTAAGGTGCCTATTTTCTCTGCTCCATGCGTGCGTATAATGGCCCTCCTGCACATCTGCTTCAGGTGCTCTGGACGCTGCTTGCGATAAGGTGCCGTCAGCTTACAGGATGAGCTGGTGTAATACGTGAGCAGAGCAAAGAGTGAAGCAAAAGTCCTGTGGCTGCCATACAGACTGAAGAGCAGGTTGTTCAGCTGAACACGAACACTAGTCGGGCCGTCATCACTTTGGTAACTCAGAGTGAAGAAAACATCTGGCTGGACGCTATCTCTGCAACAACACAGCAGTACACATACAGTCACTTTAAGATCACTCAATGTTATTTATTTTTTTGTGTACTGCTTTTTTCATGGGGCTCGCAATAGAAAAAAAGGGCAGTATGACAACATTGTGTTTCCCACGGAATTACAATCTATGTGTGGCGGTAGCCGATGACTCACTTATGTGTGTGTGTGTGTGTGTGTGTGTGTGTGTCCCTTCTTTATCGTTTATCATTCTGTGTCGCCTCTCTCAAATTTTGGGGTTTTGTGGGTCTGTGAACATAGCACAGGTGTTTTCCCTGCTTTAGCAGCAGTTTGAGGCGTTTTAGTCGTGGACTCAAGGGGTGGGTAATTGATTATTCAAATTCGGTCATAGCTGTAGATCGATGGATTAGAGGAGCAGCTGTTGCAGAGGTGAGTGAAAGCAAACTTTTCTGTTCCTCCGTCTGTGCCCAGAGTATGCTCTACATTCTTAGAGTGTGGGTAATGAATAACCAAATGGTATATATGTTTAAATAGCACTCCTAATGAAAGGTCAAGCTTCAAAAATATAAAATCAATATGTGCCGGCAGATGTTTTAATCATGGCGCAGCTGCACAAATAAATAAATGCGTTGTAAATTCTGCAAACCCTGTAAACCTTGCCCTATTTTGACCTTTTAAGAATCTGACTAAAAAAATAGGTAGAAAATGAGAAATAGGGAAATTATCGTAACATAAAATAAATTGTGCAATATCCCAAACTCTTCCATTAGTGGACATGATTGATCATGATATAATTAGACTGAGTTGTTCACAAAACAGGATTTACATAATAAATAAGCGACACTGGGTGAAATTTAAAACACTTTTTTTTAAAACAAATTTTTTTCTATTCATCCTATTTTTAATCGAATCAATCCCATTGAAGAGGGAATCAAATTGTCACAAGAGGAAAGAGGAAAAAGCATTAAAAGTTGCGGACAAAAGCAACATCAATCGAACAGATACAGCAACACTAAAACTTTTTAAACAAAGGTGGTGGATTACCTGATGAGAAAGGTGCCCAGTGGTGCCTTTGTGAGTATTGCGTGTGCCTCCTCCATGGTCATTGATCCCCAGTAGTAACCACTGTGTTGGAGCTGCTGGAAAGTACGTTTCACTAGTTTGTACTCTGCTGCACTGCTGAATGGACGGAGGTGTGTGGGCAAGCTCTCAGCATCAGATCCACTGAATAGCTACAACAGAGAAGGTATTAGAAATAAACTATATAAACATACTGTATATAATTAAAGTTATTGCAAAATTCACTTTCGGGTAACATCTGTAATTCACAGTTCACAGAACATTGTCACAGCCGGGACAGAAAAGCAGAGTACTCTCTGTAGTCAAGCTTCAAATACATTATCTATCATAAAGTATCAGAAACGAGAAATTATTTTGAGTTGCTTGTGCATTAACAAAAACAAAACGAAACAAAATCTAGTTTTAACCCAGTTCTTGTATTTCTACCACCCACGGTTCTTTTATATATATTACTTATTATCTGCATCATTTTAAGAGATTCTCTATTGTAGTGATATTCAACTTATCTGGTCCTGCAAGAGGGTGCCAGTTGACCTGCTGATGATTTTCTAATTTACAATTAAAATGAGTGGATTCACCATGGGATTTTTTTGTACTTTGGCTGTAAATAAGGTGCCAGAGTGCATAAAGAGAATAAAAAAATAGAGCCTGTTTATCAAAATAAAACTTCCAGGGGAGGGTCCTTCCCAACAAAAGTCTGGGCAAAGCCCTGAATGTCCTCAAATCTTAGAGACTGGACCCTGGCCTCCTGTTGTTTTGCAAAAGTGGCCCCCAGGCACAGCAGGTTCAGTATCTGTGCCATAATTTTTGAGTAAAAATATTAATAATGTGATAGTAATGTTAATATTGAAATAATAATGCTCCGCAGTGTTGTGGACGCTTTGTGAGGAAACTTGTACATTTCAGGTTCTGTGTTCAAACTGTCAGATTTGTCAGAAAAAAAGGGACAAAAAAGTTTTCATGCCAACATTCAAACTCAAGAGATAAACCCAGATATTTGACTTTTTCAAGTTGAGTGTCCAAACGATGATGCAGTGATAACTACAGAGATTTGTGAGTGCTTATTTGCAGATTCACTGCAGAGGCACCGTGCACATGAAAGACACTGATGTGAACAACTCATATTTATCACAAATAATTAGGAGTTTCATCCCTCTTAACAAAGTAGAAACTACAGGTTCTGATTTTGAAGCAGTGTAAAAACTATAACACCTGTATTTTCATGTTTGTTGTGTTATTGTAAGTGTTACTCTTGCTTTTATCCTGTTTTAGAGTCTCTGGCTGGCACAATGACCAATATTAATTACCTTGCAGGTTCAGATATTTAATAGAAAATCTTATAAACTAATGAATTATGATGTATTATCATAACATACCCTAAAACAAGTAGAGTATATAAAGTTGTTTCACCATTACCAGCTGAAACATTAAGATGTTGTACATACTAATGCATCAATAATTATAATGCAGCGATATTACTCTAAAATTGAATTTTTTTTCTTGGCACTTTAAAGCAACACTTTAACATATTTTAACATATTAATTCATCGACTGGGGGCTGCATTTATGAACAACAAAACTACATCAAAACATCCATTTGCAAACTTTCACGCAAGTCATATGAAAAACCTGAGTCTCAGTTATCTAGTCATTTCTCAGTATTTTCTATACACATGCATTTTTGCAAAAAAAAAAAAAAAAAACCCAAACAAAACCAAAAAACCTTAGCAGTGGAGTCTGGCTTTGAAGAGAACATAGTTTAGTATCACTTTCAGTTCAGTTTTAAATAGAAACGTTTTAGCAAAAATCTAATAGATAAATATTGATAACTTTAATAGTTTTGATGTTTTTAATGCAGCAAATTGATGCATTTGCCGTTTTCCATGGAGGCAGTGTTTTCTTCATGAGTCCCTGACAACATGGCATGACTGACTGATATACAAATGATCATTTTGAGGGTGAAGTATTTCTTTATTTATATTTTGAGGTTGATACTTTTACTCATGCAAAATTGTAAATTCAGGACTTTTACATATAACCGAGTATTTCTATTGTATTGTTATTTTCACTTTTAGTAAAAGATCTGAGCACTTCCTCCACCATCGGTTGTCACATTTAAGAATGAAATCCTGTTGTTTGATTTTGGACTTTATCTCTCTCCGGCCATCTGTGCACTGTTTAAAAATCAACATCCCAAAGCATAAAATCCACAAACTGTGATTTTTAGTGGGCAAACGTTGAGCACTAACCTGGCACCAGGACTCAGGTTCTTCCTGTAGTTTTTTCCACTGCAGTAGATCTAACTGCGTCTCTGTCGGCTCTTGACTCTCTGTTTGAACTCGCTTTGGGCTCTGGGCTCGTTTTGGTCGTGCTGATTCCTCGGGGGGGTTACTTTGGTTCTGTGTCACAGCTGTATGGTTCTGTTTTCTGCTCTGAACTACTGTTCTATCAAGATTGTCTCTGACCATCCTACAAAGGAGAATCCTCCTTTTGACCACCTGTTGCACCAGTTCCTCCACTTTTCACTGGCATATCCTCCATCACTTGCTCCTTTCTGGTGGCTCATCTGCTGTGTGGTCTTCTTTCCATGTTGCTTTAAACAACAGTTTGAGATTTTAATCAGAATTTATTAACATGTGTCTGCGGTCATCTGTCTGTGAAGGACTGTCACTGAAGGATTCGATGAGCTGAAACACACAAAAATTAACAATCACAGTTAAAAAAATCTTTTGTTCAACTTCATTGCATTTCTCATCAGCTTAAACCTGCAATAACAGATTTTTGTGTCCACCTGATGAATGTAAGTCATATAGTCACTCTCGTAACTCGGTTTTAGTCTCCACCACCTCCTGAGGGAAATATCTGGATGTTTATCTGCTAAATGCTTCACTGTGTTCACCGGCGAATTGCTAACTTTGTCTGTCTGCTGTTTACTGCTGAGCAGCAGTGTTTCCCCTTTATTCTTTCGACAGTGTCGAACTGCTGTGAGTCCATGAGCGAGGCTGATATCTGTGATTAGTTCACATATCTGTAATAACAGCAGGATAGTTGAGTGTGTATTAGTTGAAGAGGTGACATGACGATATCGTCTTTAGGTTTTCGGTTACAAATAGGCTCTACGGGGAACAACATGCTAACATAGAGACAGATGGTTTTTCAAAATAAATCAAATCAAGTTTATTTATATAGCACCTTTAAACGTCACAGTTGAGCAAAATGCTGAAAAAAATGAAAATGAATGTCAAACAGAGATAAAACTTAAACAGGCACAATAACAACAAAATAGCAATATGATATGCACACACACAAAAAACAGAATAAAACTGGAAAGATCATTAACATATGTAAAAAGATTCTAAAACACTAACATATCAAACCCATTAGGGGCAACCAAAGGACGCTGAAAACATGTATGTCTTAAGATTTTTCTTGGAGGTGTCAGTGGAGGGGGAGAATTTGAATTAGAATTTAATCTCCCTTACCCACTAGCCTTGATTGCGGGGCAGTAAAAGTTTCATTTTTTTGTTTTTAGTTGCGCTACTCCAGAGAATATTTTGTTAAAAGATTAAAGATTAGTGATGCTGTTTTGCCCACACTGTTGTCCGTGTTGTTAAAACACATGTAATTAAAACCCTGGTGTTCTTCAACACCATCTCAAAATAAGGAAATACTGGGATCAAAAGATGAATTGGCTTTAAAAGTGACTTTTCTGTGTGTGTGGAAGATCAAATTTATGTCAATGTGAAGAGAGGTTTATGTGGATTTCGAGGACGATCAAATATTTGGGAAGTAGGCTAAATGTTAAATATTTACTGACCCCTTCTCCCTCAGCCCTTCCACCAAGCTAAAACAGTTAACTGAAGGAAAAAAGGAAAAAACAGATCATAGTGTACTATCAGATAGTGTAAAGTGGATTTTAGAGCTTTTCTGCTATAAACAGCTGCCTGCTGAGTCTGAAAATGTCACTTTATAGTATATAGTATATAGTCAGAACAGTTAAGTTGCAGCCAGACAGCAAAACAATGAACTGAAACTCATTAAAAGTTGACAGCGGTGCTGCAGATTCAGGTAAAAATTCTGCGTAGGTTCATGAGTAAAAACGACTTCTTTCACATTCTCATTTAATACAAATCATAAAATAATCCATTATAGCAGCTTCAACCTTATCGCATTTATTGCAACGGATGAATCGAGTCTGTGTGTGCATGTGTGTGTGTGTGTGTGTGTTTTTCCAGTGTGTAGTCAGGTCATGTGGCTGATAATAAACCGCATGTTTGTGTATCATCAATCACTGGGGAGGGCAGATATGACTAAGTTAATAGTAGCAAAAAAATGGTTTCACTTTCTAAGTCAAGCAAGGAGACAAAAAGAAAAAAAATTAAAAAAAATGTGGATTTCCTCTGCATAGCTCTACGTGTTTTTTTGTAAAAATATATAAAAGGAAGTTTATTTGCTCTCACTGTAGTTTCTCATTAAAAGTAAATAAAGTTTATCTATAAAGCTCCTTTCCAGAACAAAGTTTCTTAAAATAATAAATAAAAGCAGCAAACTTCAAATAAAAACACAATATAAGAGTCAAAAAACTTAATAAGTAGGTCTAGACTTTCTAAGTAGTAAAAAACTTACTTAAAGATATAGGCCTAAGTAGGATGTTGTGTCTTTCTGTTTTGATATTGTAATGGATTTGTAACATTTTGCTTTTGTTATACAGAACACATTATTTGTTATTTAAAGAAGTGCTTTGTAAATAACTTGTAATATTCAATATATTATTTGTTACTTATATTATACTGCTTTACATGCTTAACAACTCATTTACAAGATGATATACTGCTTCAGAATAACATTTTCTTGTTGTTCTTTATTTCTCTTTGCCTTCTTTTTTCTTTATACTTTTTTTGGTTTTATCTCATTGCTAAAATTGTAAAGAGCGACTATCAATATCACACTGTGTTGCTGCTTCTCCAAACATTTTACTTTCCTAATCTCATCCCAAATCATATAATCTTTATTGATCACCTCTTTGTGGAGAGGAAGGCTTCACACTGTTCTCGCTTTACAGTCAGTCATGTAACTCTATATCTTTTTCCTCAACTCACAATATCACACAGTGCGATCTGTCTTTGTTATTACAGGAGATTTTATTGTTATAGTATATTCTATCATAAATTAAATTCAATTCAATTTGAAATTACACAATGAGAACAAAGTTTAACTTTCAGTT
Organism: Plectropomus leopardus; assembly: GCF_008729295.1. Lineage (NCBI taxonomy): Eukaryota > Metazoa > Chordata > Actinopteri > Perciformes > Serranidae > Plectropomus > Plectropomus leopardus. The sequence goes on from NC_056466.1 coordinate 18,670,474, forward strand.
TGACGGTTGAGAAATCCACGTTGGTTGAACAATGTAGAACTGTTTTTTTGTTTTCAGTCATTTTAGTTGCAGTGCAGCAGTGCATGGATATGTGGTATGCTGGGGCAGTATAAAAAGAATAATACGTTTTTGAACATTAAAGCATGTAAACCTATACTAGGAGACAGTCAAAATATAAATACAACCCCGAAAATGAACATAATAGGACCTCTTTAAGGCTGTCAATCAGCACTGTAACCCCCAAAGCAACTGTTTCACTTGGGGTTCACAATATGTAAAATGCATCCGAATATTGTTGCAAACAAAAGCTGAAAAAAAGTTCCATCTAACGGAAGAGTTCATTTGCTTCCAATCAATCGTCCAGTGCAGCATTAAGTGAAAGCGTCCAGTTCAGATTAAATTGTGTGTTTCTGGATTGTAGTTTGGCACTTGTTGAGTTCAGATGAATGAAGGTGGCGCACGGTAAACTTTTGCATTAAACCGCCTATGTATTATTAAACACAAAGCTCACTTACTTGCAGTGACTGAGCCTCGTTGAGTCCGACCAGCAGTGAGGAGCGTCACTCGGCTTCTTTGCTGCTGGAGCTCGCAGATCTTCACATGAAGAAACATCTTACTTTTGGTTACAGGCTATGCTCTGCAGGGGGCGGGGCAGGAGCACGCACACAAACTCGTTCGGGTAACTTTCGCTTTCGAATGCAGCCTTTACTTTCACTTCAACCGCTTCTTATTGTAAATCACGTGATGTACGATCAGTGTTTGTGCATTTTTCTGTGTTTACGTGCGTGTGCATTATTTCTATATATTTTAAATGTGTAATGGCTTGAAGTGCACGCACATAATTGCACAGTTCAAATGCATTCAATGTGCAAGAGTGAAAGAATTTCATGCATTAACTTTTGAATGCTCAGTGATTACAGAACTATGCAAAGCACTTCTGCAAGTCATAATGAATGTGAAATATTAAGTGATGGAAATGTGTCAGCAACATAGTACAAACCCCAATTCCAATGAAGTTGGGACGTTGTGTAAAACCTAAATGAAAACAGAATACAATGCAAATGCAAATGCAAATCCTTTTTAAACCTATATTCAATTGAACTCACTACAAAGACAAGATATTTAATGCTAAAATTGATAAACTTTATTGTTTATTGTTTTTTTTTTTTTTTTCAAATATTCACTTTTGAATTTGATGCCTACAACACGTTCCAAAAAAGCTGGGACAGGGGCATGTTTACCACTGTGTTACATCAGCTTTCCTTTTAACGACACTCAATAAGCATTTGGTAACTGAGGACACTAATTGTTGAAGCCTTGTAAGTGGAATTCTTTGCTATTCTTGCTTGATGGACGACTTTGGTTGCTCAACAGTCCGGGGTCTCCTTTGTTGTATTTTGTGCTTCATAATGCTCCACACATTTTCAATGGGAGACAGGTTTGGACTGCTGGCAGGCCAGTTTAGAGCCTGCACTATTTTTTCACTTTTACTGTTGTAACATTTGCAGAATGTGGCTTAAAAAAGACTTAAAAAAAGGTTAATTTCATCCACTATATAGTGTACTATAAAATACCCACAATGCACAGCAAATTTGAGTGTACGTGTGATGTATCCTACATTTTACTCCCGTATACCACAATGCAATATAGTCTCGTATTTTTGGAGTAAGAAAATTGTATGTGATGTGCATTTTTGCATCCACCACTGTAGTTTTTCTACATGCTGGCAATCTGCTGCCTCACTACAACAATATCTACAAGTTTGGACATGATCTTGGGTGCATCCATAAAGCATTCTAACTCTAAAAAAAAAAAAGACTAAATCTAGTAAATGTTTGCAGATGCTCTGAAACTCAGAGGGGCAGCACTGTCTGTCAAAACTTGCATAAAGCAAATCGTAGTCCTCTGTATGCCCTTCATATGTCTACATATGTCTTACAAAATGGTTTATAAATTTTTGACCACCTTAACTCTCCGAAACAATTAAAAGGGGATTTATTATGGAAAAATAGAATATTAAATTAAAGAAAACATAAAGTTGTGGTTGGGTTGCTGTTTCTTCAACAGCAGATGGGACACCTTGTGGGAAAACAGTCTTACTGCACACACATTAATACAAGTGCACACACGTACACACACATACACTCAAGGATGCCATGGCAACCAGTGTGATTTCTCATAATATCACTGCATGATGATCAGACAGCAATTTTATTTTATTAACAATTTCAAACTTTCTCACATTCAGATGTAGTGTCACAACATTTCCTTCGATTTCTTCACTTCATAATTAATCATTAGTGAATACATCACTGTACGAGGTTGATATTTCAGGCTGTGGAGTTGGACGTCTGGTTTTCTTTTTTGTTTTGTCTGTGCATCCAGTAGGCAGCTGCGGTTACAGCAAGGATCCCATATGTAGCTAACACACACTGTAAGAGAGTGACAACGAACATGTTACAAACTGAGAGGAGTTAAAGGAATATGCTCAGTACTTTCACATGCACTTTCTCTGAAACGTAACTTTAAAAACTGAACTGAAAGTGACTCTTTGCTCTTTTCAAAGCCAGACTTAAATAGTCAGGTTAAGTGAAAATGCACGTTTGGTCATATGACTACATAAATGAGGCTTGGATTATTCTGCATGAATCCTGTTGATAGTTTCTTAAACTGATGTTTTGATATAGTTTTGCTATTGTTAAAAGTGGTCTACAATTAATCAACAAATTAATACGTTTGGCCTTCTCCATGGAGGCATGCGAGAAAACATCGTTTTCATCACTAATTCAAGACAACACAGCATGACTGACATAAAAATGTTCATTTCATGGGTAAATTATTCTTTTCATATGTAAACATGTAAATGTTAATATTGAATGAAGCCTGTGCATGTATTTGTGTGTTAATTACATTTCTGCGACCCTGCAGAGTGTAGCTATTAAAGTATTTCCTCCACCCAGTCAGTTCCACAGAAGCCGGGGCTTCAATGCCAAGCAGCTGCCTCTGAAACACACAGAAAAACAACAAACACCCACAGTAAGAGGAAGTACTGCACACAGACTTTTTAAAAATGTTTTTCACATTTTGTCTCAATATTAAAGGTATCTCAAAATATTGTTTAAAGGGGGTTATGGCAGAGTAATATAGTTTCTATTAACATTTCATTGCAAGTTAACTCAATGTGCATTCAAAAGCACAAAAAATAAAGTTAATAGAATGAACTACATATAAAAACGAAAGAAAAAAAACAGTTAACCACAAAACCAAGTGTCAAATCGATGAACTTGGAACAGCTGTGGCTCAGGAGGTAAAACCATTAAACGTAGGGTTGCTAGTTTGATGTTGAAGACACCAAACCCCAAATTCCTCCCATGGCATCTCCGTCATCAAACTCTTTGTCTTTTAGGGTAGAAAAAAATGCAGTAGATTTATGACATTATCTACCCATCCGTTTGTCAACCAGCCTAACAGCTTTGAGTCAAAATGAAGATGAAACTTAAGATGACGGGAACACGTGGGGTGTTTATCATCAATAACTGTGAGCTCTATTGTGGCTCATTATAATCTAGATGAGAGCCTGCTCTCTGCTTGTTATCTTGGAGGAGAAAAATGCTGCACAAAATCACATAACACAAAACTTAATTTGAAAGCTATGTGACAAGAAGTTGAGCAGTTTCTTCACCAGTGTCAGAGACAGATGAGACACAAACACAAAATAGTTTTGCATGTAC
>NC_056466.1:18676808-18692574 GCF_008729295.1 Plectropomus leopardus
CTGCAGGTGACCAAATCAAAGCCTTCTGATACACCAGTCCACCACTGAGAATGGAAGTATATAATATTAATCTTAGAAATAGCCGTTACAATACAATCGAAAGCTCCAGAATGGCGGTGGACCTTTAGTTTCACGACTGTTCGCCGACTGCTGTTTCAAGAATGAACTCCCCATCTCAACTTTCAGCAAACATGCCTTAAAGTCCTTTGAATGCAGAACAGATACTTAAAAACCTTGAGGTGACATTGTTTAACAAACCAAATTTCTTGTGCATCGATCTCTAAAATTAGGTAAAATTAAGCTACAGATACAATAAAATAAGACTCACAAGCTGTTTTCATAAATTTCTACCAATGATATCTGTGGGATCTGATTTGATGATTTGCAGGGCAACATCTGTCATTTAAATGCCAATATTTCAATGTAGTGTAGGGCTGCAAATGACGATTATTTTTACTATCAATTAATCTGTTGGTTTTTTAATTGGTTATTTAAAAATATCAAAAATGTCAAAAGATGCCAGTTCCATTTTGTCAGAGCCCAGAGTGAGGTCTTCAAAGAGTAAATCTGGGGTTAATTTTCACTTTTGCTGATCCGCATGTTTAAAAACAGTAACTGACAATCCTACAAAGTATACCTTTAACTCTCTTTTTAAGTCAAATTCTAAAAATGATCTAATAACTAGACATACATTGCTACATAAATGTGACTCTCAAGCTGCTCTACGTGACCAGGTATCCTTAAATCCTCTCATCACCAAATCATTTCTTACTGAGTATTTAGAGTGAAGATTTTGATCCATATTTATATCGAAATAACTTAATTCCTACATAAAGATTCAGCGTGAACTCTGTTTATCGACAAAAGATTTCATTCCCATATGTTAAAGTGACACAATTTAGTTATTTGCCAGAGTTAAAATTCTGTTTGCACTACAACAATTGAAACAATTTGCCACATATTTTAAAAATGCCTATGTTTAAAATTATTTTGGACAGATTTTTTACGACACTAACTGGTTCAGTTTTTCATTTAGGGGAAGAGACATATTGTTATGTTAGGCATGAGATTGATTGCAAAAAACGTTTATTTTGAACCTATTTATTTCATATAGAAAATTCTACAATCACAAAGGTAAATGGACCAAAACGACAACAACTAAAAATAGAAACATTACATGGACTACTTTACTATTCTTATAGTAAAGCAATGAAAACAGTAGAAATTTGGGAAGCCATTAATATTTTTCTTTAATGTCATTATTGTTTGTTAAAACATACCCTATGCCTTTTTTGTTTTCTTATCAGATTATAGAAATATCTTTGTTTAAAGTTAAATGTATGGATTGAACATGATACAACAAATCAAAAAGACAAGATTATCTGCATTAAATGCACTAACAGCAAATGCACTACAAAAGTAAATTGGACCCTCTTTCATATGCCCCATCTTTGGATCTTGTTAAGCGGTCTCACACTTTTTTTCCTTATTTTTAGTTTTCATGTTTTTCAATAAAATAAAACAAAGGAGAACTTTTTCTTGCTGTTTGGGTGTCATCATTATGTTTTCTATGTCTACATGCGCATATACCTCTGACTGTAGTTTGGATAGATGTCTGCTGTTTTCAAGCAAGTCTGCAGCTTACTGCACCCATGAGCCTTTTTCACAGAGGATAATTTGGCTTGTCACAGTAGGAAAAGCAAAAGTGTAAATAATGAAATTAATGATGGCTGAATTCCACTTGGCTGCTTTGATTTCCAGATCCAGGTTCTGTGCATGTTGGCTCGCTGTCTCTCTCACTGAAGGACTTAAATAGAACAGACCCATTGTTACTGTTTTTAGCAACACCTGTGCTTTTCCTACTATGACAAGCCAAAATGTCCTCTGTGAGAGAGGCCGATCCTGGAGTATGATGAAGGCTTAACTGGTCAGGGCTGCACAATTAACGGAAATGTCCAAATCACAACATGTCCGAGTGCAATATCTATATTGCAGGAGCTTTAATTTCTCTGATATAGGTAAAATATGTCGCAACCACCACCATAAATGATGGTGCTACAGAGAGGCTCTGGCCTACAAATCATATTCTGGACATATAGGAACATTCCCCAGTTAAATTAACATAATCATTTTTATATTTTATTTAGAAAAAATAAATGCAAAAAATTGTGACTTGTATAACAATCACAATATCAGTCAAAATAATTGCAATATTATTCTTTTTGCATATCATGAAGCCCTATATCTCGTGTAGCTTTACCAAACTTTTTTGCAGTTTCGCTTTGTAAATATTATTGAATCTTAAAATTGTGTTAAATACCTTGGACTATCTCTTGAGTGATTTGTCTCTGGGGAGGAAATGGCAGCAACAATCTTGTCTAAAATTGCAACAGAAAAAAATAACCTAATAAAATAGTTTTAAAACAAAACAATAGAACAATAAAACAATAGTTTGGAAAACAAAACATATCGTCGAATATCGGTGTTGAACTACAAAATCCAATTCAACTGGCATAATTCTGCGTCAGGTACAGCCCTAGTTTTTACAACGTTACACCTATCTTTTTTTATATTAAAGTGAAAAGAATGCTAGTTGTATCATGAATTCAATGCCACTTCAACTATGCTCACAAAGCACGGTAACTGGGTTTTCCCAAAAGCTTAAAAGCAAATTGCAGGTAGCGCAGAATAATGTTATCATATGCATGCTCAATGTCCTTCCCAGGACATGTACAGGACCTACATGACATGAAGCATGTAGGAATATTGCCTGTTGAAGATCACATTTTAAAACTGAAATTATAACCAACTGTTTAATAATTCACAAAAGGAACCCAAAATATATGTACTATCAAATTGGCATGGTTGGAAGCAACACCAGAGCAAGCTTTATGTCATACAGTGTCCGTTGTGTTAATGGTATATTGTAGGGACCTTATTTTTCTATGCTGGGACCTCCCTATGGAATAACCTGCCCTTACATATTACACATAGCCAAACCAAGGTAATTTTTTAAACAAAACTGGAGGGGGAGTTGTGGGGACGGTTGATGGTTCGCCTTTGACAAAGGTCATTTAAACCATGGGTTTGCAGTTGCAACAGGAAATGAGTAGGGTTGTAATGTAATTTGTTTGCAATAATGTGTATGTTTCCATGTATTGTTTGCAGCTGCTACCAAGGACCACTTTGGCCGGCAATAAGTGTTTTTAGTAATGGTTTTATGTGCTATCCTCTGGGATTTTTGGACATAATACTCCATGACAACTAAGGAAACACCAAGCATCATATGTGGTTGACAGCTCTAAAAAAAGCCAGTAAGTGGACCTTTAGTTACGTTTTTGGCTGGACAGCATGCGAAAGTCTGACAGTGAGTGAGTGATTGCTCGTTGCATTGGCTCCAAGATGATCTACATTTGGTGTGAACACAAAAAAATGTTATTTGTGGTAAAGGGAGAGTGACTGATTAGAAAAAACACTTATAGCTTAGGGGAGGGTAAAGATGAAAAAAGAAAAAGTTACACCCCAGCCACCCCCCTCCTCTGATAAATAAAGTACAGTCAGAGGGTTTTGATCAGGTTTAGGTAGGGGTAACATACTGACAGGGAAACAGTCTTCAAGACAGCAGCGGTCCTTTCTTGTGCGATTGTGTCTTAAGTACAATATTCTTCATTTTAACCTGCATTCATTCATTTTTAGGCTGGACTGCTACAACGGGGCCAGAACTGTAAACTAATGTCAAGGCAAATGCAAGTCAGTGACTTAGTGTATGCCGCCCACTTTCTGTCTCAAACTAAAAGCTCCCTCAGTTTAAAAGGCCTCAAGCGTTTTGGACACGGTCCAGCCAAATATTAGGTTTTTACCTTGTCTTGTTTTCCAGTCAAGTTTAGCCCCGCATTTACCTGCTGACGTGCAAATCACCAAATCAATGTCTACTGTTGCTACTTGTTTGTTCAATTGATCGATCACTTACCTCTTTTCAATATCTTGCATGTGAACAATGACTCACAACATCACAACAATGCTCTTGTTGAGGCCGTCTGCTAATTTCAGATGTCAGTTAACTGTTAGAAACTCACCACGAAACCCAACCTGACAGCAGGTCTACCCGCGCTCTGATTCGTCTGTGCTCTTTGAAGTATGTTAACAGCTCAGGTTAATTCACCACCTCACGCTTTTAGCTCACTATTGTCCAAAAGGCTGTGCAAACTCACTCACGCACACAATATGTTAATTTTCTCTACCCTCAATGCATTTCCTGTAAAACCACCACCACAGCTTTTGACAAGTGAAGCCTCAGGAGAAGAGGGGACTTTTCTCACGGCCGATAAAAATTACACAACTTTGCACAACTCTTCCCAGTAAGAGCATAATGTGGAAACTTTGGTCATTTTCTTCTTGTAGCTCACATGGCAGGTCACATGACAGAGGAGTTGAGATGGGTGTCTGAGAGGGATCAGTGCAGAGGAGGAAGTGATACCCTGAGCACAATATTTGCCGCATTACTGTAGCATGCATGAGGGGTGTCACTATGACGCTGCTGTTTATGAAACCATTTTGTGCAGAGGTCCGTGTCTAGACACCCACCCATCACCACGACCAGCCGCCTACCCATGTACACACATCACCACCCACCCACACACAAACCCACCATTTTACAATTTCAATCAGATGTCAAGCTCAGCGGGAGGGAAGGAAAAAATAGCTTGAGAAACCTAACTTCCAGGTTTGTCTCTTCCTCCCATTTCTCCTTGGCCAAAACCAGACGTCTCAGCTTTCAGCCACTCCGCCGACTCTTCTACTCTTACATCTCACACTGTCTCCTCAGCCCGAGCCTCTCAGAGTGTTCTCACTCTCATTTATCACTGTTGGCAAGCACCTGCTTTGAGTTTCGACACCTGCCTGCCAACACCAACACGCCGTCAACGAAGGAGCCAACAGGTCACTCTAACAGTGTGCAGACCTGCGGCCCAGAATACAACAAACACACAACAACACTCCTTCACACAGTGAACATCCGTCCACACACCCACAGCCATATGCAGCAGAGGGATTTGTGAATGAGCCACTGCTCTTACCTTGGCACTGGAATCCTTGTTTCCCAAAGCCCCTGTGGACAGAAAACAGTGATGAGAAATTTGGGGAATTCACAAGAGATGCACTGACAATGAGGTATGCACACTTGGCTTGAGCAGTAAAGCAGGGTATTTAAAAATCCTGAAGGTATGTTATTCAATACCATCATATCATCACATATACAGATATACAGATAGGTAGATAGAAAGATACTTTATTAAACACAACAGGTGTGCTTTATGATGAGTTAAGGAGGCAATTAAGCTTCATAAGTTTTCCATGACCAGTTGTATTTCTTAATTTAATAAGGAAAACAGATGTGAGAATATTACTTTTCTTAACATTTTGTAGGTTTATATTGTGTATTTATTATTATGAAAATAGATGAAGGTTTGTGCCATTGGCCTGTCTAGGGAGCAGCCTGGGGTGGTACAGGTCAGATCTGATTGGCCTCCCTAGGTGCCACCCCATTATGGCTGGCTATCTTCCCAGTCAGTCTGAACTGTTAAACAAATAAACTGAATTTTCGTTTATAGGTGCAATTCAGTATTAAATGTGACAGGCAGTAATATGCCAGAGTATTGTCTAGCCCGGCTAATTTTACAGACAAATAAATTGATACAACTGTTTAAAAGTTTGTTCACATAGACTTATTTATTTTATTTTTTGTATTTCATTCTTGCTATTGCACTATTTACCTTTGGAGGAACAATTTCTTGTTAAAAAGTATGGAAGAGTTATTTTACTTTTGTGTGGTGTCACTCTTCCTACAAACAGGAATGTAAAAAGCTACAGTGTTAGTAATAAAGCAGGTATGGGTAGTTGAGACAAAAATGGTAAATTAGAGCTGTGCCAATGCATGTGCCTGAAGCAGCGCTCGGAGGACTCCTGCATACCAGCCCTGCACAAGTCAGTGCCCTACTTGGGCCACCCTAGAAAAAAAAGTCTGGACACGCCACTGGTGAGCGCCGCACACTATACACTGTATACCCGGGTAAAATTTCAGGAAGATATGAAATATTGCATACCGCCCAAGCCTAATGCACACACATATCAAATCACACATGGACACACACATATCAGCGCACACAGCTGCAGCAGCAACAGTGGGGCCCTGTGTCTCTGTGTCTCCAGCTGCATTCCTCCACCAGACCCCCAGTTTCAGAGATGGGTGTCGGGTCGATGCGGTAAACGCCGAGCAGCAGCGCCTGCTCTGCGGCTGCCGTCAGCGCATCTCCCCCCGACAGGCCCGCGCTGCTGTCGCATTGTGGGAAACTGGGGGAATGGCGCATCGCAGTGTTTTTGACAATGACAATGAATGAAACACTGCGGTTGTCTGAGCGCTGTCTGTGTGAAAGGAGGCCGAGCAGAGCCGCAGCAGCGGCAGCAGCAAGTGAATCACCTGTGTCCTCCCCCCCCTCACTCACTCACCAGATGAAGTCCGTGCAGTGGCTGCAGAAGGTGGGCTGCTTGAAGAAGCGCGCGATGAACTTGTGGTTCTTCACCTCGTGCACATTCTTCTGGCGGAGGGCTCCCTGTCGGGCGAAGACGCGCGCGTTCTCCGGTGCCTCTCCGTCGCTGCTGGGGTCAGCCATCTTAACGAGGAAGCGGCGGCGGCGGTCCGAGAGGATCGAGGGGTGAGGAGAGCGAAGACAGAGAGGGAGAGACGACGGAGAACGAGTGGCGGTGCAGGTGCCTCCTCCTCCTCCTCTCCGCCCCGCTGACCGCCTCGGTGTCGCTCGTGCTGCCGGTGTTTTGTCGGTCTGTGTCCAGCTCGCGTTGAAGCTGCTGCTGCTGCTTCTTCCGGCGGGTCCCCGTGCCGCGCGCCTGCTTCCCTGTTCTCACCAATGTGTTGCTGCTTACACCCCCCCCCCCTCTCTCTCTCTCTCTCTCTCTCTCTGATACCCTTGTCAAAACTACCACGAGTGCGCGCGCGCAGTTGTTTACCTATGAAGCAATCCCTGTCATCAGCTACACAAGTTAGACCACAAGCACTGCATACTTTCTGCGGTGTGTGATTACAGACACACACACACTCACAGGGCTTGATCACTGACCTAACAATGGCCCTCGGGCCCCACATTCAGGGCCCCCCAAAGCACTGGGTTCACTTGGTTTTGGTAGTGTGATGAAGAAGTATGTTAGCGATATAAAGAGGGTCTTCACATAAAACTCGGCCATCTATGCAGTACAAAGATGCAAATACGTTTGAAATTGGTAACCAGAGAAAACTTGCAAACTTGTGCGTTGATACAAACGCAGTCGGCTGGTAACAAACAATCTCATATTACAGTAAAACCATAAGCTAGAATATGTTTCTTTTTATGATAATTTTATTACTTTCCATAATATCAACATACACCCTGTCAACACACAATGGACTCAACCAAATACTACGAGACAACACAAAAAACACAGTACAACATTGTCCAGTAGAGTCCAGACTCCTCCTCCACATCCTATGTATAATTGTCTTGAGAGATTTTAGATTTTCAGTCCCATCATCATCATCAATGATCACAATCACGGTTGGAAATTAGCACCAGTACCAGCAAAATGCTGGTAAAATGTGCAAGTGGCTGCTAGATATGCTTCATTCACAAGCTGAAAAGAAAACAATGGTATCTATTGAGTGGCTGGCAGATATTCAAGTCCACCAGCCACAGTGGCAGGTGGACAAAAAAGTTAATTTCCAACATTGATCCCAATTTCATGTCCCAGATGGATCCATTCCGGAGAACACTATCCTTTAATTAGTGATAAGTTTCAGCAAGAAGATAGTCCAGGAAAGGCTCCCACAAATCTATGCAATCCCGGACATTTCCTTTAAGTACAGTTAGTTTTTTCATGTGGAAAAACATCTAAAACTTCTTCTATACCACATTGTGACTGTAGGAGGTGTGTCCTTTTTAATCCATTTCAGCAGAATACATTTCCTCACCAAAAATAGCTATTTATCAAGCAGTGTGTTTCAGAGAAGGAAGTGGCATGGTTTTAGTAGAAATATTAGAATATGTTTATATTGTATATTATGAATATGTTTCTGAAAACATCTGAGGAGTGGAAAAGGCTACACTGTAACAGAATCTTGGTTTACATTTAATCAACGCTCCAAAAATGCAGTCAGCAGTCGGTTTGCTATGACGTAAACGGGCGATCACACACGAGATGCATCGTGCAAGGTGTGACCGCTCCAAAACGCCTTGGAAGAGCATCTGTAAAAACAGTTGGGACTGCCTGGAGCAGTGCTGCATGTACATACATGTGTGTGACCAAAAGTGACATCGATGAGGGGTGCAACTCTGCGCCTTGAGCATATTTAAACTTTTACGCACAACCGAAAATAGCCACAAAAACCCATCACACAGCAGCAAGAGAGGAGCACCCAACAGGCGTGCTGTACCATAGGGAAAAAATGGTTTTGCTGGAGAGTTTTTTTTTTCAGTGACACGCCTCGGTGAAAATGATAATATTACAAATTTATGGTGAAGTCACTGACCAAGACGCCAGGAGGTCACATCTCCAAGCCAAGAAATAGTCCCACAAATAACCCTCCTGTAAAGATACAATCCTGACAAAACGGGAAACAACGAACCCACAAATAGTGTTCGAACTTTTGTTTGTCAATTTCAATGTGATAATGTGTAGTAATATGTGAGGTTTATAGGTGCTGTTATGCAGATTTTGTTGCCTATGAACAGAGCCATGCTACCTGTTTCCCCTATTTCTGGTGTTTGTGCTGAGTTAAAGTAAACCAGCTGCTGGCAGTAGCTCAACATTTATCCTTCAGATTTCCGCATGCTGTGGTATCAATCTTCTTATCTCTCTCTCTGTAAGAAAGACATAAGTGTATTGCCCAAAATGTTAAAATATGGTGAATTGCAGAAACATATTACATGAAGGCAAGTAGAATGGGGAGCAGTATAACAGGTTAACCTGGTCACGCACATGTAAGGCTGGATTACAAGCTAGGTCAAAGCGGAAACTGCTCCAAGCCACAGACCGTCACAAAAGTCTGCGTGTTAACTGAAGGTACGTTGAGGATGTTGTACCACTTAAGGGTAACGCAGGCCCTCAGCTACTGTAATGTTGTGGCCTGTCTTCAAGAGCGATGCTTCTCATCCTGAGGGTAGGGACCTCTGGAGTGTTAACCCTTTGAAACCTGGGCAGATTGGCTTGTTTTCTTTCAAAAAACATAAGAAGTGGGCGATGAGCAAACTTAAGAGGAAATCACCCAGAAATTAGCAAGAAATTAGTCAAAAGTACAAGAAAAATACCTGAAATTTAGCAAAAAACAAACAACATCAATAACAAAGCCGGAAAGTTAAAAAAAAAAACACAAAAACAAAACAAACCATACACAATTGAAAAAGACACAGAAATTATCCGAAATATACTACTTTAAATTAAAAGTAATTTTGTATTTTCTTTGAAAACTACATAGTTATAATTATAAATTTAGTTCTCTAGCCTTTTTTCAAGCTTTTTTTTTTAGAAATACCTTTCAAAATCTACTAATTTCTTGAAATTTTGTGCCAAGTTGTGTGCTGCCATTGTTCCCATGTTTGTGCAAATGTTCAAACGTTTAACAAGATTCGAAATTACTGTCCCATGGATTTATGTCTCCACCAAGCAGCTGCAGTTTGCAGTCATGTCTGTCAAGACTCAAACATGTAGTAAACACTTTGAAGGAATTTAATCAAAGATATTAAGTGTGTTCTTTGGCAAAATGAAAGTTATCACTATAGTGACATGTACATTTCCAATGAATATTTTCCAGAGAGAAACATCCTGTCTTCACTTAGAGACTGTTTTTACAGAGAAGTGCAGAGGACTGACAGAGAACTTCATCACATGGTGCAACAACAATCACTTTAAAGTCATTACCAGCAAAAACCAGTGAGCTTGTTGGTGAAGCACCAGAGGAACAGGACAGGAAACAAAGTTGTAGACATGAAAACAGACAACATTTCAAATATGGATGTTGCTGCAAAGAAGCTGCAAATTCTAAAACGTGGATGCTTCACACTCATCTTCAACTCGGCTGCACAGATGATCTACGCAACCCGAGATTATTGTTACCATTTCAGTATCTGACCAAATGTCTCCCGTCTGTTCCTGAATTATGTTGAATAATGACTAGAAAACTGTATTTGGAGAACACTATGATGTCACAGTGAAGTTGATCTTTGACCTTTTTGGATATAAAATGCCATGTGTAAATCACTGTGATCCTATTAGTCATGTGTGTGAAATTTTGTCATAATTAGCACATGGATTCTTAAGTTATGATTCAAAGCTTGTTTTGGGGTCACATTAACCTTTGACCTTTGCCTGTCAAGTTTTAATCACTTCATCATTAAGGGCGATTCTCAAGAAATTCCCTCAAGCCGTTCGTGAGAAATTGCATTTATTAGAAACAAGTTTAACTTGCTGTAATCATCCCTTTTGTTTATATACTGGCTATACTGGCTATCTGTTCCAAAATCAATTTTAATGTTGGTGATAAAGGGGAAAAATCCACAGTCCTCTTCCATGTAAAAATACTATCCAAAGTTTATCTAAAGCTATTGTGAGGTCTCAGCAGCCTTTGTTTTTTTTTTTTTTAGCACAAAATTACCTGTTTGTGTTGATTTCCCTCCACCGCAGCTCCGCAAGGAAACACTGTCGAGGAACACAGAGGGGGACATTTGTGATGAAAAAGCCAACACAGCGAGAAAATCCTGTTTCAGTGTTAATATGAGTCATCGACTTTAGTTTAGAAAAAAAACAATCCAACGTAATGTCTCTAAACTTTGGAAATAAGCAGCATGAAAGCAGAAACAGCAACTGACGCAAGATTTAGAGAGGATATAGTTTATAGTTGGTCAGCTTTGTTTAAATTTTATTTTCTTTAGTCTTTGTTTTGAAAAAAGTTCCTTCAACAGTTCCAAGACCTGCTTTTATTAAAATTTTTACTTTTGACATATTCCTAAAAATTATTTTGTGAGCGAATCATGGCCATTTAAAAAAAAAATCCAGGTTTGAAAACAAATTATTCATGATTAAAAAAGAAAACACACCCCGAGTTCAATACATTGTTGGATTTTGCATTACAATAACGTACAGATTGAGTTAATCTGTTTTATTAAAAAATCTGATCATTTATTATGAATTGACTTGCCGCATCGTGTATCTTTTTATGACATTCACATTATGAATTTTGCCTTTAATTTATCTGAAAATAGTCATGTTATGCGTAGGAGGTTACGTGTGAATGACAGACATGAATATCTGAACCTGCTATGTCACAGGTTTAATATGAGAAGGGGGCTTAAAGCTGCGTTCATCATTTGACACCTTCCCACAATTCCAAGCAATCATACCAGCAAAGATGCCATTAAGAAGCATACATGCATTGAATAAAAAAACAAATTTGACATTACACAGATGGTGTGAAACGTTGTGCAATACGTTTCAGTTATTGCATCAAAGACTCTTTTTTTATTTTTATGAAATGCCGGGACTCTAAAAGGAAGTTTCCTTTCCGCCGCTGTATTTGTTCACACCAGGAAGAATATCACCATGAACTTGTTTGCATCTCTGACCTCCTTTTGAGATAAAAACATAATGGACCTATGTAAATAAGTTGGGGTCTTTTTCCATGATATTTTACTAATATTTTTTTGCAGAATTTTCTAAGAAAAACTTTGTGGCATTTAGATATTTTTAACATAATGAATTATAATATAAGACTTTACCAATATTTTATTAATAGTTTACTAATATTATTTTAGATATTTTATTGACATTTCTTCAAGTATTTTGCTAATATTTTACTGATATTTCACTAATATTTCATTGAAATTCCTCCTGATATTTTAATAATATTTTGGGGATATTTTACTGACAATATTTGGATATTTCACTAATATTCTTTTTGATAATTAACTAGTATTCTTTTTTTACATTTCCTCAGATATTTAATTTCTTTGGGATATTTTACTGATAATATTTATCTGATATTTACACACATTATTTGTGATATTATGCTGATAAAATATCAGAAAAATATAATAATAACATAAAAGAAAAAGAGATTACAAGAATTCATGGGAGAATATTAAAAGATTCAGGTGGTCATGAATGCTCCTTGCTAACCGGGAGAAGCTTTTTGAAATATGGTGAAATACTAGGTAAACAGATCATCTAAACAGCGGTAAAGGTGGGCTTGAAATTACTCAAAGAAAATTTACAACCTTGGTTAGCTTCTTAAATTTTTTAAGCCTGTTTTGAAACTTGATGGTTGAGATGGAAAAGAGCACCTCCGACTGATACAGTACAGAACAAAAACAAGGTTATGCAACATGCCGTTTAAGGATAGATGATGCCTTTTACTGTACAGATTGTGACTTGAATCGAGTTGTTATCGGTACCAAAGATCAGGCTGCAGATTACAGGAAGTACACAGGTATAGTGCTAGAGTCAAACTGTGCGAGGGCCTGTTGTTGTTCTGAACTTGATCTCGATTTCAGTCAAACTACTCTTATTTCTCTGAATGCACACTTTGTCTTCACCGCTGCCAACACAGAGTTGAACGGTGCAGTGAGCGTGGATTGGTATGACATAAGACAGAAGATGGAGAAAAGAATTTGGGGTACTTGCAGCTTTGCCAGTCTTCACCTCTGTGCACAAATGACCAAATTCTGCAGAGAGGGGATGTAAGTTTGGAAAAACACCTCCTTGGTTAAGATAGTATAACTGAGCTTTTCACTGCTTCAGACCTCCTGAACAGCATTTTGTTTTGGTTTATATCTCAGCCTTTAGACACTGAGGACAAACAGTTTTAAGACAATGTGCCATCCGTGGTGACCTAAAGCCCAATGTTGGTCTTAAGTTCATGCTCTGTGCAAATCATGCAACAAAACTGAATCTTTCTGTTTAAACCTGTTTGTTCACAAAAGACCTTATCTTACCACTTTCAGAACCAATCGTTTCAAGCAAAGAGTTTCCTCTTAACCTTTTGAGAGCTTTTCAAAAAGCATCTGAGACACTTTTCATAGAAACAAGGGGATCTTCTGAGCTAAGAGGAGACGAGGAGTTGATTTCAGGTGCTACAATATGACATCATATTTTATGTATTGATTTCCTGACTACCCTCCACACAGGTTTGTGAATGTGAAGTGAATGGTCTGTGTCAGTAAATGCAATATTAACCCTAATGTCATCTAAAATATGCTTTTTAAAAGTTTATGTAAAGTACTTCTAACTTCTTACAGACTACATATAGCACTGAAATGCTTTGTGAATTGATCTTCGACCAAAAACATCTCAAGAGTTAAGACTGACACGTGCCTCAGCATTTTCCTTTTAAGTCAGTTCCTAATAGTTTTTCAGGGCTGATACTGATAATTAGTAGTTGATCTGATATTTGGAACCGATATGCATTTACAGTAAAAATGAAAATCTTTCTGTCAATATTTAGAATTGGGAATATAACAAACTTCAATACAAAAGTTTGTTTAAATGACTTTGGCAAATGTTTAATCAAACCTGAGAGTTTCTACATCATATACAGCATGTTCCCAGCTCCTTTTTCTATAAAGTCAAGTGAAATCTCAAATTAAAAAATGAATAAATAAAAACAGCTCCCAGAGGTCTCCACAAAGTAAAAGTTCCTCCCGTGCTGACACTTTCTTCGTCCTCAATAATCAGTCAGGCTGATAATCTGTCGACCCCAACATCCCAACACATTTACTGAGAGCCTTTACTGATCTTACTTGAATTCTAATTTCTTTTGTACCGTCTTTTATTTCCTCCATCTTATACACCTAATTGTTTTTTTCTTAATCTGTTTTCTTTTAAACCCTGTTGATTTTATGACTTGTATGTTTTATTTCGCTGCCTTGTGACACTTAGTAACACTTTTTTTGAAAAGTGATCTATAAATTGTTATTATTATTATTATTATTATTATTATTATTATTGCTTTAAGCCTTAGAGTAGTTTGTGACTGTAGCTCCAGAGCTTCTTTGCTGTACTGTTTGTTGAGCAGCAGGGTAACCATGAAGAACATGTTTGTATGTCCTGGTTAAAGGCAAGACGACCTTCTGACGTTCCTCACTGACCGCTTCATGCTATATGTTCATCATTATGGTAGTCTATCGACTGATGACCTGTTTAAGGCATTGCTCATTTTAAAAGTCCCTTCACTTCCTAAAGGTTTTCTAAAAATGTTCAGAGTAATTCGCTGTTTTGCAACATTTGGACATTCCCTTGAAAGTACTACGTATTTTGAAACTAATTATAGGGGAAGTGGAAAGGGTAGCCAGTTAATAGTGTTGTATATTTAAAGGAAAATTATGGTAGTTTGATGGAAATTAGAGGGTGTCGATTGACAGAGCCCATTAGTACCAATTAATATTAAGGTTAGTTTGTTTTTCCTTTGGAAACTTTGTTTCTGTCTGTGGCAACTGTCAGACAAACACAGCAACAACAAAAACACATTACAGTTAAAGACAGACATTTAACAACAAAGTGGGAAAGACAATGTCTTCTTTACCTGACAGAGAGGCACTTGATAACTCCAGTAAATATTTCTGTGTTTGATACTTAAATTTGATTGTATGTTCACAAGTAATTCACAACCAGACTGGTCAATTTTTAGTTCTGTGTCAAACTACAAGTAAATATAGTTATTTAATGAAAACTAGAATAAGGAAGTTCTAGTATCCACTGAAGACTTTCTCCATTTCTCTTCTTATTATACGACCACATCAAGAGGAAAATAGTAGGCTAATGTACAAGTACAATTTTGAGGTACTTTGAGAAACATCAAAAAACAAGAGGGTAACGTGGTGCCATGACCAAGTATTCATGTCACTAAATAAAAGAAGCAATACTGCAAATATTGCATTCAAAATATTCTTTGAGCAAAAGAACATAAATATTAGCAACAAAATGCATTTAAAGTATCAAAAGTAAAGATGCTCAATGTCTCTGCCAGTTTTAAGTGTTTTATTATTGAATTGTCGTTAGACACTGGGGTTGCAGCGATACACCGGTTTTAAGATATATCGTGATATCAAATCTGGTACGCTGCATCAAATAGTAATATTTATGTTTGAACCGTTTGAAACCTGAGCAAATTGGCTTAATTTCTTTCAAAAATATGGGAAGAATGCAATAAGCAATTTAAAAAGAAATTACCCAAAAATTGACAAGGAATTAGGTGTTATTTTTTTAAATGTACAAGAAAATTACCTGGAAAATTTGCCAGAAAAAACAAAAACAAAAACAAAAACAAACAAACAAGGAAAGGACCGGAAAAGGGTACTTAAAAATTCTAATAATTTTATGTAACATAATTTAGAATGTGTAATTATGGTAATTAGAAATATAGCTACAATAACTTTCCCTAGCTTAATTTTTTAAGTCTACTAATACCTTGTAATTTGTGGAACATTGATTACCACTTTGCTTATTCCCCTTTTTCCCATATTTTGGAAAGTAATTGCACCATTTTGCTCATGGTTCAGGGGTTAAAATACTTGTAAAGGGCGTCTGAAACAAGCACAAGAAAAGTGATGTCACTCAAGGTTTCAAAGGGTTAAACGGTACATGGCTTAAATAAAATATATAAATAAAATAAATCAATAAAAATTAAATGCATCCAGTTTTGGCATAAATTACAGATTATCATACCACTAATGGT